>NW_024383572.1:0-8774 GCF_016835505.1 Polypterus senegalus
CCCGGGGCCCCCCCGGGGCGCTGCAGGGGGCCCCAAGGACTGTTACGGCCCTATAACCACATCTTAGTAAAGTAAGGAGGGATGCGATTGGGGATGAAAAGAAGATTTTTGATCTGCCCCCAAAGTGCTAGGAAGTCACAGGATCGGGTTCAGAAGCATTTGGGTCCCGGGACTATAAAAGGACTGTGGAAGACCCCAGATGTCAGCTGGCTTGGCGGGGTCAAACAGTCGGGAGTGGAGGATTGTTTATTGATTGTGAATTGTTGTTGTATGAGTATTGTGGAGGAAGGTGTTTGTAATTATTTTGTTAAAAAAACAAATTTGGACTTTTACCTGGGTCTGGCGCTGGTCTGGGGGTTTCAAAGGACAACAGCACCCCTTCTTCACAGTTGCAAAAAATTAACAAGAGGAGGTTTTATTACATTGATGGATCCAGAACTCTTATTAAAATTATGAATAAGCTGAGTTTTTGCCCAGAGCTTATAAAGGATACATTTGGACAGATTTAGATTTAAAAACAGGGAAGAATAAAAACAAAATATGACATGTACCCACATGAGTTAAACACAGATTTTTGCGAAATCTTCATAATGAAACTGTGATGAAAAGAAAATGGAGAAAATGGTTCCTATAACTAATACTTTCAAATTGTCCTTATAATGAACTGTTCAAATGAGGGGAATTAGGATGGAATGAGTTTTCATTTCCCAGAACACTGAAATAAAAATCAAATCGTTTGTGAACCAATTAAGGTGGATTGGTCTCGAAATTGGGAACCCTTTTATAAAATGGGTAGTGACATCTTCCCCCTTGTGTTGCCATTGTGTTTTTATGCAGGGTAGTTGAGCTGGAACATCACTTAAAGAGGCCCACCTACTTAACAAGTAATTAAAATGCAACCTGGGTTATGGGATGCACTTTGACTCCCGGAAGTTGTAGAAAGGGGAGAGCAAAAAAACAAAACCATGATGAACAGTGTTGCATATCCTTTTTGGAAACACCAAACAAAGACTTTCAGGCAACAAATTATTCAGCCAAAATTTGTCAAGAAACACTACGGGCCCTTTATCAACAGCAAGTTCTGCATCATGCCTCACTTGACTGTGACTGCCAAATCAGACGTTTTTTTTTTTTAGTTTTCTAGTGTATATTTTAGAAGGGGGTTTTTTTTTTTCTTAAAAAAAACTATCAATTAATCACTAAAATCTATCTCTAAAACAACTAAAATGATCAGTTGAATATTTACGGGCTAATCATATGGAATGATAAGAACTTATACTGCTGACTAATTCACTGATAAACAGTTTTGGGAAATTTTTCTGAACAACAAAGAGATAGAAAGATAGATAGATAGATAGATAGATAGATAGATAGATAGATAGATAGATAGATAGATAGATAGTGTCACACGGGCGCAGGGGGAGGCAGCTAAAGGGCTTGAGGAAGGCAGTTGGGAGGCATCCCGGGTGTGGCAGAGTGCACTGACTCTTTTTCCCCTTTTGCCTGTAGACCATCCCGGGATTTCACCTGGATCTCCTGACATCATTTCGGACTGAGCCAATGGAACTGGGCCACACCAGCTCCAGTCCTCTGATGTCACCCCTCGAGCCAATGGTGGAAGACCACGGCCAGATCCATACGACCTCACTTCCTGTCCCCCCTTTTAAAACCGCCCCTTTCCTTTGTTTCCTCAGTCTTTTTTTTGGACTCCGGTTGTATGCACTTCAGGTGCTCTGTATTTCTACAAAAAAAACGACTTTGCAGCCAGGATACCACAATATAATGGCTGCCCAACCTTTATCTGTCCATGTCTCGTTTTTGTGACAGTGGCGTAGCCGGCAGGATGGAGAAGTCCCAGAAGAGAAGGGGACAGGACCTGCAATATACCCAGGTGGGAGCGTACCGGGGCCGAGTCTTCAGGCGGGGAGGGTGCTCCGCGGTCCGGCGTGACCCGGGGGGGCTCCGCCCCCCAGCACTCATAACCAGGCCATCTGGAGGGCCAGGGGTGTGCGGTGGGGCTCACAGAATTGGGCTGCCCTGGGGGGGAGGCAAAGGGACTCAGTATGCTCTCCTGGGGAGAGTGCCTGCCCCCCCTAAAACCCAAAGCCCCATTTACCACCTAGGGTGCCCCAGACTGGCAGGTGAATAAAATAAAAAATGGGGGTTTGGGACCCTGGGGCGACCAACAGACAAGCCTAGCCCTTTATGGGCAATGGTGGGGCATTGGCTACGGCCATTTGAAACCGCCCACAAATAATAGAGCAGGTAGCTTGCTATCTGCTCCTGGAAGCGCCTTCCCGGGCTTCACCCAGCCGGGTTTAGAGGCGGGTTTAAGAATGTCTGAGCTCATAGAGCTTATGGAACGCAGAGGGCGGCCTCACACTCTGGGGAGCAGAACCGTCCTCATGTCAAACCCAGCCGGGGTATCGCAAGACCTAGCCCCCCCTGTACAACCCGGAGCTCGTACGGGCGCCCGCGCCGTGGCGCCGGGAAACCGCGGGCAGGAGGAATGCAGGTGGAGGCGAGGGGGTTGGTGTCTCGCTAATCCGTTGGGGGTCCCACATACTGGCGTGGTGATCGTCAACGGACCGACCACGGGTTTTTGTTCGACCCGGGCAGCAACATTTCCATTGTTGCCCGCCGCTTTATGCAACACAAAAGTGGCTAAAATTTAAGCCCGGGTATAACCTGTGTCCACGGAGACATCCGCTGTACAGGTCGCCGTTGTCATCATCACGGAGGGTCAGTTTGTAAACTCCCCGTAGCGGTCCTACCTGATCCTCCACCCCCGGTGATACTAGGGCGGGACTGGTCTAAAAAAAAAAGCGGTGAGACACATACCACTCCGGGGTTAATTTGGGCCTCGTTATGGACGGAGATAACCCGCCTCGCTGCCTCACGCCTTTAATCAGCCGGCGAGAGCGGCGCCCTGACGGGCGGGCAACTCCGGCGCCGCGGGCTAACCGTCATCCACCAACGCGCGCGGAGCGGGAAGAAACCCCATTGAGGTCGACGCTGACCCCCTCTCCGTGTGCGGTTCCAATTTAAAGAAACGCCGGCTTCTTAGAAGGAGCAATGGAATGATGACTCCTGAAGTTTGTAAAAATGCAGTGGCCCTTGTCAATGGCAGCCACTAATCAGTCGATGCCACAGGGCCCCTACTTTGTGCTAAAATAATGACCTCCCTTCCCTGTAGCAATGCAGCGGGCAGGAGCGAGGTTGCTGCTGGTGCCGCGTCCTTTCCCGCGGCAGGTCTGCGAGCTAGCACACGCCCACCTCCTAGGTGGCCACCTGGGCACCGGAAAACTCTGGAGCGGATCAGCCCGTTTCTACTGGCCAGGAATTAGAGGAGGTTGGTCCCGGGCCCTTCCTGCCCGGTGTCAACGCGCAAAATTCCTAGGAGGGCCCGCTCCCCCTCTCGTTCCTATTCCACTGTTTGGGACGTTCCTTCCACAGAATCGGGTCGACCGGGGTGGGCCCCCTGGAGCCCTCAGCCCGAGGACACAAGTACATTTTAGTCTCCGGGATTACGCTCCCACATACCCCGGCTGTTCCTTGGCTCAGCTACCTCTAAAGCCATCGCGCGGGAATTACTAGGTGAGCCCCGTGGGGACCCCCAAAGATCTTGACAGACCAGGGGACCCCTTCACCTCGGAAACGTTCAAGGAGACTGCCAGATTACTAAAAAATAAAGCATTTAAAGACCTCGTTATCATCCTAAAACCCCGCGATTAGTAGAGAGGTTTAATCAAACTCTCAAGCAAATGCTGCGTAGGTGGTCAGCGAGGATGGAAGGAACTGGGATCAGCTCCTCCCCTCGCCCTTTTTTGCCTTGGGGAAGTCCCAAGCCTCCACGGGGTTCTCCCTTTTGAACTACTGTACGGGCGACAACCTCGGGCATATGATATTTTGAAAGAAGGCTGGGAAGAAACCCCCCCCACAAACATACTGGAGTATATCGGTAGTTACGCATAGATTTGGGAAAGATTGGGCCTGTCCTTAAAAGTCACATGGGGGAAGCTCGCAGCACGGGCCCCGGGTACTACAACGCACGCCTCTTGGGAGTTCCCCGGGAGATCGGTCATGGTCCTAGTGCCTACCTCCCACTCTAAATTGCTTGCCACTGGCAGGGCCCCTACGGTTAAGGAGAGGAAGGGACTGGTCGACTATTTGGTGAGTCAACAATCTCGGCCAAAGGAGCGGGTTTATCATGTGAACCTGCTGGGGAAACCGGGAAGGACAGGGACCCGATCCCTCCTCCGCCAGCCCCGGCCACTCTTGCTCACACAAAGACCTTAACCTTTGGCACGGACTTGTCCCAGACAGCGGGAGGAGCTGGAAACAGTTATCCGGACGTTGGGGGTAGTCAGTGAGAACCGGAAGGACCCTCTGATTGAGCACAACCATCGGGACAGAGCCCGGGTTGTTGTCCGAGAAAAGCCCGTGATCGCTTCCCGGGGCAAAAGGCTGAAGTGGAGCTTGAGATCAGCCATGCTGGAGCTAGGTGTGATTGAGGAAAGTTATAGTCCCTGGTCCAGCCCCTGTGCGCCGGTAAGCCTGGCGGAAGTTGGGGGTTCTGCAATGACTTCCGTGGCAATCAATCTCCCAATTTGATGCTTATCCCAAAGCCCGCGCGGGACGACCTCAGAGGCTTGGACAGGCTCAATACCTGACCACACTTGACATGCGAAAGGTACTGGCAGGTTCCTTTAACGGACTCCTGAAGGAAAACGCGTTTTGTACCCCTAAACGGACACTGGCAGTATCGTGTCCTTCCATTTAAGTTATGGGCTCCAGCAACCTTTCAGCGCCTGGTGGACAAAGTGCTTCGGCCCCATAACTCATACAGTGCTGCCTACCTGGATGACGTGGTCATCTATTCCAGCACATGGAAGGAACACCTACAGCATGTCCAAGCGTATTACGGACACTGGTGAGGCCCGGGGCCCCATTAATCCCAGGAAATGCTTCTTGGATTGCGAGGCCAAATATTTAGGCTACCTGGGGTCGGGGACCGTAAGGCCACAGTGCTCCAAAATTGATGCCATTCTGGAAATGGCCCCGCCCTCAAACCAAGCGGCAGGTCCAAGCCTTCGGCAGCCGGTACTACCGCCGGTTTGTACCTCGGTTTTCGGAAGGCGGCGCCCTTTACTGATTTAACAAAGAAGAGGGGCCCCAACATTGTGGCATGGACTGAAAAACAGGCGCTGCATTTGTGACTTAAAGCAGGCCCTCGTCCACCTGTTTTGATGGCACCTAACTTTCTTTGCCTTTTATCCTTCCCGGGCGGACGCTTGGACAAGGGCCCGGCGCCGGGTGAGCCAAAGCGCCCATGGTGTGGAGCACCCCATCATGTTCCTGAGCCGGAAACTGTTGGACCGGGAGACCAGGTGCTGCGGTGGAGAGGGGGGCTCTGCGATTAAATGGGCGATTACTCAGCTGAGGTACTACCTGTTGGGCGGAATTCACCCTTGTCACGGACCATGCACCCTACAGTGGATGGCCCTCCACAGGAGTCGAACCCAGCGGGTCACCCGGTGGTTTCTTGACCTGCAGCCGACAAGTTTTGGCTCTTTATGGGGGCGCTCTCCACGCCAACGCTATGCCCTTTTCGGGGTTCAACCTCTCGGTTGGTCGCCAACGCCCGGGGCTGGGCTAGGGGGCCTTGTCACACACGGGGCATGGGAGGCAGCCAAGGGCTTGAGTGAAGGCAGTTCAGGCATGCCGGGGTGTGGCAGAGTGCACTGACTCTTTTCTCCTTTGCCTGTAGACCATCCCCCGGGGGGTTTCACCTGGGTCTCCTGACATCACTTCGGGACTGAGCCAATGGAACTCGGCCACACCAGCTCCAGTCCTCTGATGTCACCTCCGCTCGAGGGCCCAAAGGTGGAAGACCACGGCCAGATCCATACGACCTCACTTCCTGTTCCCCTTTAAAACCTGCCCCCTTTCCTTTGTTTTCCCCAGTCTTGTTTTGGACTCGGTTGTATGCATTCAGTGCTCTGTATTTCTACAAGAAAAAAGACTTTGCAGCCAGGATACCACAATATACGGGTGGCTGCCCCAACTCTTTATCTGTCCATGTCTCGTTTTTGTGACAATAGATAGATAGATAGATAGATAGATAGATAGATAGATAGATAGATAGATGTTTTGAAGCTTTTGTGCCCCCATGGGAAAAATCCTCAAACGTTTCAAGTTCCTATCAGATGTGTGCATCACTAGGCTCCTTTAAATTAAATAAGATCAGGATTATCCTCTATAAAATCTATGAAAATCATGTTTTGTATGTCAGAGTGCCTTTCGAGGCATCATGACGGTTTTCTGATACAGATCATAAAAAAAATATATTTGAGAAGGAAATTTGTTTATATAAATATGGCCCCCATGGTGATGTGGTATTTGGGGTTGCAGTCTCCCAACTCCAGATTTCTATGCTTGTATCTGTATGATTTTTTTCTCCAAAACTGCCAGGTTTCTTCTACATTTTAAAAGGTTTGATATTATGGAACTTGGAACATTGGACTGTTACCCTCTGGAGAGATTATTCCATATACTCAATTTTTCTAAAACAGGGTAAGATTCCCACAACCCTGAACTGGATGGTCAAGTTAGTAAACAGATAGATAGATAGATAGATAGATAGATAGATAGATAGATAGATAGATAGATAGATAGATAGATATTCCTGTGCACATATTTCCTGTGTTCATGGAAATAATGTTTCTGCATCATGAATGTGTGCACACATGAGAGGCTAACAAAATTTTAGATGCTTCCAAATCACAGAATTATAAAGGAAGTGTCTTATGTTTAGTGTTATAGCTTTTTATTCACTTCTTTAGAGAAACTTTAAAATACTTAAATACTGAAATGTAATGCATTATGCAAATGTACTGCAAAATATAGACCAAAGAAACATGTAAATAGATGCCTTATACTTTACCAAACTGCAAACAGACAGGACATTTGGGCTGCATAAGCACTTTTTCAATAAATTCCCTGTTCTGTGTTCAAGGATAGGAAGAGGGCTGTGCAATGGAGAAAAAAAAATTGGCTCATCTTTTTCTCTGGCCTTTTTTGAGCTGTCTACAGAATTCCCAGTTTAGTGAGCATGTTCTTTTAGGGCCTACATAAGATGTGTGCTTGTGCCTCAAGTGCCTTCCCAAACCTTCTTGCAGGCCTTTAACTTCTTCCCACTCGAACACTAAACATGTGGTTTGTGCATGAAGTGACTACTTCATGAAATTTTAAATAGAGACTTTTACACATTTGATGTGAATGAAGTATTCATCCAGAGAATTAGTGTTTTCCTCTTGGCCGAATAAATCTTAAGAGATCTGTAAATGTGTAAAATAATGCATTTTTGGACCAGTGCAATATTTTTATGTTAATTAGATCACATGCTCACAGTAACTAATATCATGAGTCTATAATTTAATATTTGCTGCACATACGATTGTATGAAGACTTTTTTCTTTTGCTTTCATGAGTGCCATGCTAGCTCACATTTTTTTGAGAAGTTAATAATTGTACTCCCACATTTAAGCAATCTGTCATATGCTGACAGCCTGAAACTTCAGAATTTGTGATTCGAGGTTTGTCTCACTGGAAACCTTCAGTTTGTCAGGTGCTTTCATTTCGTGATGTGTAGCCTTATGTCTAGGATTAGGCCAGGGACACATTGCCATAAGCAGTAACTTTGTCAGCTGCTTCTTGTGTCTCTGTCTTTCTGAAATTATGATTTTATTGGTGACATATTTCCTTAACATGTTTGAAACCAAGCTTTCAATATGGTTTTACTTTTTGTATATCATTGTGGCTCCAAATATTTTTATTAAACTTCTCTAAATGTTAAGTGATTCTATTCATTATTCACAATGTTGATGAATGTATAAAATCAATAAATAACAAAATATTTTACATTTTGTATATTTAGCAATAATAAGTAAAAATCATAATGCTTATGAATAACTTGTGTTAGATAAACAGTTTCTCATTTGAATGAAATAAGCTTTCCCTAATAATAAATCCCACTTAATAACTAATATAATTAATGAAATAATGTGTTTATTTATAAATTCACTAATTATTATTTATCCAATTTATCTAATTTTAAAAATCCTGTATCACATATTAGAAAAGCATACAATAGCAAAAGAATAGAAAGATTGGAAAGCACTAATAAACTCAATTTATTAACCATTTCTCATACCGTATCCTTGTAAACAAAGTCTACAGATAAAATTCTAGAAATGTAATGCAAGGTTACTGTTTCCCTGATATCAGGTTCTATTGGTGATGCTAAATATTATAGTGTCTTACTTAGATATAGATATAACTTTTTATTGAAATATTTATCATTTTAATATAAAGTTGAGAGACTCAAAAATATAATCAATTGTCTTATCTAAATGCCACATTTCTTCATTTGTTAATTGGCAAATAATCAAGAACAATCAGAACAAGGTGCAGAGGACAGAAAGATATGGAAGAAGATGATCCGCTGTGGCAACCCCTAATGGGAGTAGCTGAAAGAAAAAAAAGAAGAAGAAGAAGGCAAATAATCAAGCATGAAAGAGACCATTTTGTTTTTTATTGAATGATACTTTAAAGCTTTCCATGGACTCTTCACAATAAAAACAGAATCGCTTTAGTCACTGGACGAGTGTTTTAGCAATTCAATTCTGCTTATTTTACACAAAGCTCCATCAACATTCACCTGTGTGCTGCTTCATCCACTTCCTAATCAATGTTTTCCAATATAGGTAACT
>NW_024383573.1:0-7500 GCF_016835505.1 Polypterus senegalus
CTCCCCTCTCTCTCAGCAGAAGGCAGGCACGCATGTTCACGCACCCTCCCCCTCTCTCTCTCAGCCCCTGGCAGGCACGTCCTGACCGAGAACGATGCAACACGCGCGGAAATCATCGGGCGCACAAACCGAAGGGAAACTGTCTTGTTCAGTATACCGAATGTGTGGTCGCGGAACCGAGGCAAAAGTTTGCCGAACATTTTGGTCGTGAACCGAGTTGTTCGTGTACCGAGTCGTTCATGAACCGAGGTTCCACTGTACATATAGGTTCAGGCAGTGTACTTAAACCTTACAAATATACTTTTAACTGTTTGCTTTTTCCAGCACTTAAAACATCCCACTGTTAAAGAAGAACACAATAACCAAATCTATAATATGAGCAAACTTAATTACTAAAACCTCACTTTTAACTTTAGGGGCACACAGACACATACACACGCAAGCCAGTGGCCACCAAAATAAAATATTAACACAAACCTCCCTCATTGCAGGCCTGGTGTGTGAACATGGTGGCCAAAAAACGTTAAGGTCCATTCACTCTAACAAGTCAACATAAAAAGGTCACAGTACTCACAAATAAGCGTAGTGAATATCAGTGTCCATTTTCCAAACACAGCACTACCATGCTGTGGAAAAATGATGGAGTTGCCCTGCCGGCAGGCTCACGGCAAAACGCTGCAAGTGAAATGGAGCTAGTCCGTCCAAATGGGGTGAAACTTGCTGTTTTTCCTCCTTGCCTGAGGAACTGCCAGGCTTTTTTTTTGGTCACCGGACGCGCTATCCAAAGTATCCAGTACGTCTTCGCAGGCTAACTTCGCTAGTTTGCCTGTGTCGCTCAAAAATTCACAACCACTATTTTGCTTTTTGTTTTTCTTCCACCGCTCCTTCCTGTTCTTCTCTTATCAGAGTACGAGCCCCTCCTGTCCACTTGCTCACTCCATCGCATTACAGAAATCTGATATATCTAAATAATAATTAATATACAGTATGTTTTGAATAAAAAAAAAACAACCAGTAAACATTATGAAGGGGAATATTATATTATATGAGCCTAGGGCTACATCCTCCCCCTCCTAAATGTCTGAATGTCCCCATCAGACTATTTACATCAGAGTAGGTGGATCCTAGAGTTGGACATACCTTATTTAATGGAGTTCAGTACTGTATTGCTAACGTCTATGGAACTGGGATAACTAATCTGAATTACCATGCCTCTGTAAACTATAGTAATAGGTCTCTCTGTAGGCTGTCCATGTTCATCATAGCTAAGGCACAGGACAGGCTTCACTGTCCTTCTTACAGGGAGATAGAGTCAGCGTCCACAGCGGAGGTGTAGACATTTAGTAGACATTTTCCTCAGTGCTAACTCTGTGTCTACCTCAGATTCTAAATGTGTCTCTGACGGTTATTCAATGAACTCTGCGGTTGATGAGAGCTCAGCCATGTGTCCCCTATTCTCTGATAAATCCTGAACACTACCACCAGTACTAGGATCTGTATTATCTGTCTGTAGAATATCTCTTTGCAGGTTATCCTGATTGCTGACTGATCCATAAGTGGGAAGTTGTAACTGAGGTAGATAGCTATTGATTTCTTCTTCAGACTCTGAAGTCCAGTACTCTTTGTTGTGTCCAGTATGCAGTAACTCGTCCTTGTGATCAGTTATGTTCCTTTGTGTCCTGGTTGTTGGTTTCTTTGGTGTTGTGTCTTTGTCGATTTGGCTAGGTATCCTCACCAAATAACCAATGGGCAACAGATGATCTCTATGCACTGTCTTTACTATACCTGTCCCTCTTTCAGGTTTGACTCGATACAGGGGGAGATTGAGTAGCTTGGCAATAACTTTATATCGTAATGACTTCCATCTGTCTTGTAGTTTATGCTTCCCAGTGATTCCTAGGTTGCGGACCAGTACACGATCTCCCACCTCCATTACTTGATCTCTGTCCCTGGTATCATAATATCGCTTGTTTCTTTCATGATTTTTAGAGGCAGCATCAGATGCAAGCTGGTAGGCACTCCGGAGCTCTTTTCTCATAGTAGACACATACTGGTTGTGCTTCAACCCATCCTTTTCATCCAAATAAAAGCCAAAACACAGGTCAACTGGCAAACATGCCTCTCTTCGAACATGAGGAAGTAGGGTGAGAATCCTGTGGCATCGTTTCTTGTGCAATTGTAAGCATGAACTAATTGACTTACTTGCTGGCTCCACTTGTGCTTTTGAGCAGGGTCAAGGGTGCCAAGCATTGACAAAAGAGTGAGATTGAATCACTCAGGTTGGGGGTCTCCCTGGGGATGATATGGAGAGGTTCTTGACTTACGTATGCCAAGAAGGGTCAACAACTCTTTAATGACTCTGCTTTCAAAGTCCCGTCCATGATCTGAGTGGATGCAGGCTGGCAATCCATAATGGACAAAGAACTATTCAAAGTGACTTTGGTAACTGTCAGGGCTTTCTGGTCTTTTGTTGGGAATGCCTGAGCATACCTTGTGTAGTGATCAGTGATTACTAGAACATTTGTTACGCCTTTTGAGTCTGGCTTAATGGAAAGAAAGTCAATAAACACCAAATCCAGGGGTCCATTGCTTGTGATCAGTTGGAGAGGTGCAGCTCTTTGTGGGAGAGACTTTCTAGCAATGTACCTTCCACAATTCTGGACATATGCTGCAATCTCCGAAGCCATTTTGGGCCAGTAAAACCGGTCCTTAATAAGTTCTGTGGTTCTGTCAATGCCCAGGTGCCCAGTGTCATCATGCAGAGATTTCAAAACCATGGGCTTATACTGAGCAGGTAAAACCAACTGATCCATCTCTTTTCCATGGGGTCTTTTGGTGACTCTGCACAGGAGATTCTGCTTGATCTTGAGCTTGGAGCTTTCTCTCTGCAACAGAGCAACATCAGAATTGGTATGTCTGGGAGTAGAGGCATCTTTACCCATTTTCACTTGCTGCCGTACACTGCCAATGACTGGGTCTGAGCGTTGGGCTTCCACCAGATCTTTGTGGCTAGGCTGTTTGAGTAAACTTAAGTCTATCTGTGTGAGGTGAGCATACACAGCAGGAATGGCATCAGGTGTAGCACCAAGCTGATCAATAAATCAGCTACTGCATTTTGTGGCCTTCCATATAGTGATCTGACAACACAGGGCTTTGATTCCAGAGGGGGAGACATTCACCCAGTCTTCCTGTGTCTCTTGCATATTTCTCAACAGCAGGTCAGAATCAATATTTTCCCGCCCAGGCTTATACTGGATGTTAAAGTCATAGGGCGAAAGTGCGGCTAACCATCGGTGACCTGTGGCATTTAGCCTAGCGGTTGTCAAAACATATGTGAACGGGTTCTTATCCGTCCTCACTGTGAACTTTGCTCCATACAAGTAGTAATGGAACTTGTCAACTATTGCCCATTACAAAGCTAGGAATTCTAACTGGTGGACAGGGTAGTTTCTTTCAGCTTGACTCAATTTTCAAATGGCAAAGGCAACTGGACGAAGTCCTTCGGGATACTGTTGGTTTAGCACAGCCCCTAATCCGTTCAGGCTTGCATCTACATGCTGAATGTATGGCTTGGTGGGGTCTGCAAACACCAATACAGGTGCATGTGTAAGCTTTTAAATTATTTGATGAAAGGCATCATCACAAGCTGATGTCCAACGGTTGCCAAAGGGCTCATCCTCCTTGAAGTAACTGAGCTTCTTTTCTTTAGCTACCACCTTTCTTTTTTGTTGAGTAGTGGGTAACCTTTGGTCAACTCAGTGAGAGGGCGTACGGTGGCAGAATAATTCTCAATGAATCGCCTATAATATCCACAAAATCCTAAGAAGGACCTGAGGAGCTTTAAGTCGGTGGGCTTCTTCCACTGAGTGACAGCGCTCACTTTCTCAGGATGTGTAGCTACTCCAGAGGCAGAGACAATGTGTCCCAAAAATTTCACTTGGGATTAGCACAATTGTCATTTGTCAATGGAGATTTTAAGGCCACGTTCTTTCAATCGCTCTAATACTTTAAGGAGATGTTCTTCATGCTCCTCCAGTGTCTTCCCAAACACGATGAGGTCATCCAGGTCCACTAAGACTTGAAGCAGGTTCATGTCTCCGACAGCTCTCTCCAATCGTTGGAAGGTTGCTGGAGCACCAGTTATACCTGGGGGCATTCTGTCGAACTGATAAAAACCAAGAGGGCAAATAAATGCTGTCTTTTCCTTGTCTGCCTCTGACATTTCCACCTGATAGTACCCACTTCTCAAATCCAGAACAGAGAACCATTTACTCCTTGTCATGCAGTCAAGTGCATCATCTATGCATGGCATAGTATACTGGTCTGGAGTGGTTCTGGAGTTGAGTACACAATAATCAATGCACATCCTCACTTAGCCATTCTTTTTTCTTACTATGACAATAGGGGATGCATATGGGCTTCGTAACTCTTTGATTATCCCCGCTGCCAGAAGCTCTTGAAGATGCCTCCGGACGTCTTCAATGTCAACCGGTGCAATTCTGTGTGACCTCTCCCTGAATGGTCGAGAGTCTCTTAGTCGTATGTGATGGGTCACACCCTTCGCCAGGCCGACATCCCACTCATCCAAAGCGAAAACATCCGCTCTCTCCGATAGCTTTGTGGCCATCCAAGTCTTCCATGCCTCAGGGATGGTTGAATTACCAAAATTGAACAGCTTGGGGTCAATGCAGGTTTTAAGAGAATAATCTTTCTTAATCTCAGTGGCAGTATCCACTAAGTAAACTTGGGCTAACACTGTACCTGCTGGTGAATTTGTGAATTTCCCCTTGGGATTAATAAAGTATCCCATCTATCTATCTATCTATCTATCTATCTATCTATCTATCTATCTATCTATCTATCTATCTATCTATCTATCTATCTATCTATCTATCTATCTATCTATCTATCTATCTATCTATCTATCTATCTATCTATCTATCTATCTATCTATCTATCTATCTATCTATCTATCTATCTATCTATCTATCTATCTATCTATCGCAGTGTCCTTTTGGGACTCATTTCTCAGCACAAGGGTGAAGTTGTTAACATCCATGGCTGAGGGTGTAAGCACAGCTGGAGGAACCAGTACACCAGCAGGAAGGTTAGTGGTCTCATCAGCCTCTACCATCAAGATATTTTTCCCCATAGGCTGCTGCTGCTGCTCTATTTTGTATACAGCATTTTTCATGCCTCCAGCTGGAATGGTAAGCGGGCCTGGCCCTTTCCACTTCACTTGCCCAACTATACCCATATGTGGATCGTTGGGTAATGTTGGCTCTTCTGGAGTGAGAGCAGATAGTTTTAGAGAATGAGCTCCATCATTTTCATCAAACTCTTCACAGCAAATCAACAGAGAGTGTAGTTTCTTGGAGTTAGTTCCAATAATGACAGGGATTGGATCAGGGCTCTTTGGATCTGGACATATTAAGGTCAGCACTGAGACAGTCTCTATAGCCCCTTTTGACTTGGTGGGAAATTCTAGATCAACTGCCACATATCCTTTGTATGGGTAGTCAGAGTCACTCAGGCCCCATATAGCCAAATTTGTGACTGGCTGAACTGGCACATGGGGAATATAGCTTGAATACCAACACTCAAATATAATAGTGACTCTGGAGCCACTGTCAATTAGTGCTCTGCAAGGCTGTCCCTCAATGGTCACATCAGCCATCGTGGAGGGGCAATCAATCCTTTAGTAATGCCATCAGGTTGAGGGGCCTGAATTGTACTTTGGTTGAAAACTTCCTTAGATTCTGCTGCACTTTTAGTTGCCAAGTTTTCTGCCTTATTTTTCCGAAGAGCACTGAGCAATTTCTGAATGACCTTAGCAGAGTTCTCAGGGCACTGCAATTGGTGACAATATGGCAATCCTCTCCACATCGGTAACAGAAGTAGTTTTCCAACTCTTTTGCAGCATATGGTTTTTCTGCTTTGTATTTATTCCTCCACTCTTTCTTTTGGAATTCTCATATTACAGGGCTGTGTGACACAGACATTACAGTTAACTGTTGTTGCAACTGTTGTACCTGTTGCCTTAACATCTGCACCGCACATTCTCTTTCAGTGTTTGTACATATCTTGGCTGGGTTTAGCTTTTAGATTTGGACATGTGTCTTGCTGCTTTCTTGTTAACTTCGGTATAACTGGTGGCACAACTCTTTAATCTCTGCCTTTAAAATTTGGACTTCTGTTTCTTTGGTCTTTGGTCCATCATCAGCTTTTACTTGTTTTATTGTTGTGCTTAACTTGCTTTGTGCCATCTCAAACTCTTCCTCTTCCCGTATCTCACTTAACAGCTTTAAAAGATGGGAGGTTTTTTCTCTCCTTTCTCTGAGTCTCAGCTGTATTAATATCATATCAGATTCTGTAGCCCCTCTTATGAGCTAATCAATTCTGGCACGATCTGCTCTGGAGCCAGGGAGACCTCCCTTTTTTACTACTTTGATCAGTAAGTGTTCTAATCTCCGTAAGAAGTCAGACAGCCTTTCCTTAGACTGCTGATGTAAACTCTGGAATGCAAAATACAGGTCTTCACCAGACTCAGGAGACCCGAAAGCACTTTCTAAAGCATCAACATAGTCATTAGGGCTGGCATCGGTGTCATTCAACCGAACAGCCTGAATTATATCAAGTGCAGGACCTTTTAGGCTCTCCACTATTCTCTTTCATTTCTCTCGATCCAAGCAGTCAGACTCTTCAATCATCAGACGAGCTTGTTCAAGCCACTGCTCTAGGTTTTCTTCGCCTGCAGGAGTGGGTTGGTTTTCAGAGAACATGTGCAAACAACGAAAGGCATTGTTCTCGTAGGTAGGTCTTAGGGTTTTACCTAACAGATTCCCTACTGCTTTAATGATAGATTCGGGTGAACTTGCCTGTGGAGCATCAGTCGACAGCAAAGCATGCACATCACTTACTGTTTTTCCCTCATATTTCAGTAGTTGGTGAAGCTTGGCCGAGAAATCATCTACAGTATCAGAAAGAAGGACAACTTTCCATTTTAAATCTCCATTCAATGGTTGCAAGTACATGGGAATGCGGTCTGGATCTACTTTGTAACAACACTCATAGAGCACCCGGTTTCTGCCTATCTCAGCATCTTTTTGAATGTCTCTTACTTTAACTCTTCCAAAAATCTTCACTGAATGTGCTGCCTCTTCAATGTCAGACATTTCAGTCTCAACAGGAACACCACACAATACAAAGGCATGGAGTTGGATCTATGTTGGCCTCTCTGCACCAGCTACTGAACTTAGCTTGTAACTGAAACTCTTTTTGGGTAACCATTATTCCACTTGGGATTAATAAAGTATCTATCTATCTATCTATCTATCTATCTATCTATCTATCTATCTATCTATCTATCTATCTATCTATCTATCTATCTATCTATCACGCTTTAACTGCGACTTATAACTCTGCTAATAACAGGAATTCCTGTACAAAATATTCTCATACTCCCTTTTTTATTATAAATTATCTTTTAAGTTTAAAGGA
>NW_024383574.1:0-8797 GCF_016835505.1 Polypterus senegalus
TCCGGAGGAAACCCACGCAGACACGAGGAGAACATGCAAACTCCACGCAGGGAGGACCCAGGAAGCAAACCCAGGTCTCCCAACTGTGAGGCAGCAGAGCTACTCACTGCGCCACCGTGCCACCATACATTTTAACCGAAAATGGTTAAAATTGTTAAATGATATAGAAGAAAAATGCTCCACTTCTGGAATCTTTCTTTATTTCTGATATTCCTTAATAAAAAGACATATAGCACTGAGAATAAAGAAATTTCTGGTGTGATTTGTGCAGGTCTTTAAAGCGGCTCCTCTCCCTGATTTACTGAAGGTCAGCGCTGCGTAGCATGGTTGTCAATCATTAGTCGAGATGATCTTCAGTTTTTTTTTGTTTTAAACATTTCCCCCTAAAACACACTTTCCAACTCATTTACTTGAGGCCCAATAACTTTAGCTGCATGTTTAGTAATCTGATGGAGCTTTTTAAAGTGTTGTTTTGTCAGTCTGTGAAACCAGACAATGAAGCTGAAAATGACAATCTAGATTATACTGTGATAAAAGGACAACACGAGATCCGTTATATCAAAACTAGCTATATATACAATGTTCAGCTACAACATTCAAACCACCGCAGGTCCCCATCTGTCCAGCAAAACAGGTCTGATCCATCAAGGTATGGACTCCATAAGAACTATGAAGGTCTCCGTGGTATATGCCACCAAGACATTAGCAGCAGATTCTGTAAGTCTTGTAAATTGTAAAGTGGATGCATAGATTGAACTTGTTTTTCCATTACAAGTGATAGAATGGATTGAAGTTGATTGTCATGTTCTGAAACCATTCCTGAATAATTCTTGCAGTGTGGTAGGGTGCCTTATCCTTCTGAAAGAGACCACCGTCATCAGGGATTTTAATTGTCACAAAGAAGTGCATATGCTCTGCAAAGAAACATCCACATCAGGGGTGAATTACTGGTAGCTTGAAATCCCTTTCCAAGTAGCTTCGACAAAGGGTTAATGAATCCTATAAATTTGAAAAATTGATTAGTCAAATTAGGGGTGGGCGATCTTTCCAAAATATCATATCACGCGATCCTTTTAACATAAAATTACAATCCACAATCTTAATTGCAATCTGCCTTTTTCATGTGGCATACACTTAAGAGAATATCCGGACTCAAACTCAAGACCGAAGTAACACTTTATTTTAAACATCAAATAAAGTTGAATTTAATTGTCTCTCGTTCACTAACTAAGAGAGGTTAAAGGGCACGCCCGAAGCTGGCCAGTGATTGACGAAGGCCCTCCCTTCGCCCGCTGTGTTGATCTCGATTTGTGCAAATAAATCATAAAGGAAGCAAACTCTGATACATAGCGAGGTGAGAGAAGTCGCAAAATCAACCTGAATATGCAAACAGATAATAGAAAAAAACACAATCTAAAACCGTTAAGTAGTTCTCTTGTGAAAAGCGGACAGACATAGAGAGAGAGAGACATTGGATTTTATATATTATACAGTACTAGCCAACCCACAGGGTATCATACTGGCATAATCAGGCTGGTTTTTAATGATTTTAAGCACTGGGAGAAAATTAACATTTGAAACATACGGTAATGTAATAACTCACCAAGAAAAACAACATTGTAACAATGCACAGAACGAACGAACACACAAGCGAAAATCCGTGCGGCCTCAGGTGCAGAGGGTGGAACTGCAGGAGAGGAGAAGGACATCCACTCCGCTCCCTCCGTCATGCTAGTCTGCTGATTTCTCATACAGTATACACTGCCTGCTCATGTGCCCACCTCCAGCTCGTCACTTTCAGTCGTTGTCGTCTTTGCACAGTCCAGATGCACCTGTGACTCCGCGTAGACTTTTCATTGCTCTAATGCGGTTTTGGCTGCCTTTCTATATATAATCAACCAAGACACCCGACCACGGTAGTAGCGAGGTGGGAAGGGGTGTGTACAAAGTGCAGGACCATCTAAGAAGGCGCATGTTTATGGTGGATGCGAATTGCTGTATGTGGCGTGTAAAACTGTTTGCTATATGGTGCCTTGCGGATGCAATCGTAACCAAAAACTTGTTTTTAAAGACTGCTTACTTCATTGTGTTTTAACCTCAGTTGTAAAGGAATGTTTAAGGAACCCATGGGATACCCCTCTACAAACCGTTTTACACACTGCATATGGCGTTTCACCTCCATGAAAAACGCCTCTATGAGCAGTCAGCGTGGCTACGGAGTAGCATTTGGCCTCTATGACGGGCCGAATACAAATGGCGCCGCTTTTTTTTGTGTTGTGTCCGAGTTGGTTAGGCATAGCTCTGAGAAGTTGTGCGCCGCATTCAATGGTCTTGGAGTTGGTGGGAAATGGCTCCATCCCTGCGTGCGTCATCTCTTACTTGTCGGCGGCTTAGTGTATCGCGCGCCCTTCAGTACGTGCTTTCCATGGGTGTATTGCCTTAGTGAATTATTTATATAGATATTAGTAAACCTTCAAAATAATGTGCAGTTAAAGTCTCAACAGCATTTCTGGAGCTTAGTAGAGCTAGATAACTATAAGAATCTTCACTAAGCAGCTCTGAAAATGTCTGCTTTGTTTGGGTCTCCATACCTCTGTGAGTCTGACATGAATGTCATGAAGTCAAAGTTCAGAGCAAGACTGACAGGCGAACATTGAAATGACTCCATAAGAGTGAACCTCAGTGGCTCCACTCCACCAGACACCTCAGTGCCAGTCATCTGACTAACTAAAAAACACGTCACACCTGCAACTGGACATGTGAAAATAAAGTGACACAGTGACATGTGACAAAATGACAAATGAATACGTCATATCTGTGTATTTGTGATTGCATTGTTTTGTTTTTATAGCATTCATGTTTTAATTCAATAGTGTGAGATACACTATAAAATGCATACAGACAACCAAAATGCACTTGCAGGTGAACTAAATATTTTTTGTGATGTTTTAATGCAAAATCTGAGTTGTGGACACCAACATTTTGTAAATGTTCAGGAAACAAGCTTATTCGGTTTGTTTGGGTTGAAATAAGCTATGAAAATAAACATTAGAAAGCATGAGTAGCTCTCGGCCATTTTCATTTTGTAAAAGTAGCTCTCAGGGGAAAAACGGTTGGAGACCCCTGATCCACATGGATGCCAGGAACCAAAGGTTCCCAACAGAACTTTGTCCAGAACATCACACTGCCTCTGCTGGCTTGCCATAGTGCATCCTGCTGCCTTCTGTTTGCCAGAACAGACAAACGAGGACCCACATAATCTAAAAGAAGATGTGATTTATGCACCAGACCACTGTCTTCCATTGCTCCACTGTCCAGCCCATTATAGGTGCTTTCGCAGCAGGTCGGCATAGTCAAACTGTGTGTTCTGACACCTTTCTGTCACGCCAACATGAACTTTTTCAGCAGTGTGTAGCTAATAGCAGCTCTTCTGAGGGATCGGACCAGATAGACTAGTCTTTGCACCTCATGTTCATCAGTAAGACTTAGGTGACCATGAAACTGTCACCAGTTCCCTGGTTGTCTGTCCTTGGACAACGTTTGGTAGGTACTAACCACTGCATATCAGGAACATCCCACAACACCTGCTGTTTTGGAGATAGCTCTGACCCAGTTGTCTAACCATCACTATTTTTACTTTGTCAAAGTCGCTCAGATCTCATCAGTGTTTTTAATGTTGTGGCTGATTTGCGTGACAGTAACTATTACGTATAACCAATTATCTGTCTCGCTGTCTGTGCTGCATCTTGTGTGTTTCATTCTAGAGAGCCCAATGACAGGATTCTTTGCTGACTGTGACTGTCCTTACTTTCAAATCTTTTACTTCAACTCAGTTTACCACCTATAAGGGTCTTCATAAGAGTGTCCTATTGTGCCCTTACTGATTCACAGCTAGGCAAAAATTAACAATCTAAGTCTCTCAAACCATGCTAGTAGTGATCAGAGAAAGACACAGATTTAAGCTTTCATTAAAACTTATTTTGCATCTAACCCAATAGGAGAAGATACAAAAATTATACAACTAAGGTGGGCTCATGCTGTCTTCATTCATTCCCAGATGAGAGTTCCTGGGTGGTTTTCTTTCGTTCCCAAATAAAACATCCTTAAGCGATAAATGAAAAGAAAGGTTTTCCTGCTGGAGACAGAGCTCTTTGCAATGTGTCCAAAAGTTAAGAAAGCAGTGGACAGAAAACACAATGAAATGTCCATTTCATTATTTCTTGCCAGTGTCCAATTTTCACAAAAAAGGGAAGTAGGTGAACTCTTGAAGAAAGCCACGAAGAGGAAGCATCTGAACTAAGTATTTTATATTAAATATCTTCATTAACAATAATAAAAAAACAGCATCAGCTCCCTCCCTTATTGCCTGAAATGAGCTTTTATATGAAACACTTGGCTTACTTGTTTACATCTCTGTTAGCTGAGGGTGCCAACATTTTAAAATTCTCTCAAAACACATCAAAATGTTACACAATCATCATTATCAATAAGCTCAAGGTTATTTTCCCAAGGGAATCAAATACTAAACTATCTATGCAAAATATTCTGAATTCTGCTCAGACTTTCAGCTTCCCAGAATGCACTGCACTCCTGTTAAGCATTACAAAACTAAGATACTTATGTCCTACCATTTGAAAATATTAAAGCATCGCCTATACAGTGAATAATTAGCATTACTGTAACAATAACATACCGTTTTCTAAGCCTTTCTCAATCCTGAGAAGTTTCACTGTATCCCAGCAATCACAGAGTGTAAAGCAGGAACAATGCTCTGTTTTTTGGGCACCAGTCCATCACACAGTGAACATACTCACACAAACACAGGACAATTTACTTAGCCACTCAAATGTCTTTGCACTGTGGGAGGAAAATGGAGCACCCAAAAAAACACATACAGACATGGAGAGACCGTGCAGACTACATGTAGGGATGACCCAGGCCATGATCCGTAGTCTCCTGTCTGTGAGGTATCAATGCTACCAGTATGCCACCATATTGCCCTTATTATATTAATACTAAATATAAATTTACACAACTCCTGTAAAAAAAATAACAGAGCTTAAATAAAACACATATAGAAGAGATAAATACAAAAAAAATGTCAAATGAACAATAACCATAATGTGTTCAATTTGAAAATTTACACTTCATTTTAAGAATGTTCTCAGTGCTTAGATAAATTTGGAAGGAATCGGATGGAATGCAGAGTGCAGGAAATAAAAATTAGATGTATATTTGTAGACCCAAGTTTCCCTCCTTGTTGCGAAGAATTTCCTGTTAATAATACACGAAACTGTCATTTGCAAGTCCTTGCATTTTCATTAAGAATGCATAGTTTTTTAAAGAAGTTTCCTTCAAAGAATGGTATGTTTACATCTTTATGTTCCTACCTACTCAGTGCATTAACTTTTACTCGCTGAATAACGCCCAATTGGAGCATCTGCCGTGCTTCCTCGTGTATCACTTTCCTTGTTGCCTCTGGTATGTGAAACAGGGACAGCTCTATAGTTACTCCGGGGGTGACAATCTTGTGTTCTACAATCATCATTTGGCCAGGCGCTGCCAAAAAGACATCTGAGTTTCCCATGATCATCCCATGATCAGCGATAGCAATTCTGCGTTCTGGTTGTCAGTTAAATCATCCCCAATGGTGACCTCAGTCTAGGGGACTGCTGCGGCCGTGACCAGGACTTTGTGTCGTGCCACTCCTTTAAAAGATTAATATGCAAAATTCCTACAGGTTTCCATCTCTGACTTTATAAGTCACTGGGGACATACATTCTTCTATTGCTGCTGGCCCTTGCCATTCAGACCGAAATTTATGTGGATCAGAGGGGATCAACACCAGCACACGATCCCCATTCTTAAACTTGCTGAGTTTACACATCGTAATTATGTTTTTGTGCCTCCTGCTCATGCTTTTGATGTTCCACTGCAATAGAGGACAATCTGGCAATATGCTCTTGCAGCAAAACGACTTAGTCAAAAAAACCTCCTGTGTGTCTTGCAGTCCCTGCCTATTCTTCCCAAAAATGTCCATCACTCCACATGGTCTCGCCCAAATAGTAGTTTGAAAGAACTCAACCCAGTGGACACTTTCCGGAACTCTCAGAGAGCAAACAGGAGGAAAGGCACTATCATATTCTAAGAGGTTGGGTCATCATGGACCACCCGCCGAATCATCTGTTTTAGGGTTTTATTAGATCATTCAGTCAGGCCATTCGTCTATGGATGGTAAACCGTGGAGTGTAACTGCTTAATTCTGAAGCTTCCGCATAGCTGCTTCATGATGCGAAACATAAAGGTTGTGGCCTGATCAGTCAAAATCTCACGAGGGATACCAATATGCATGAACATTTCTGAGAGTGCTTTTGCAATAGTCTGGGCGTTCGCCTGCGCAGCATGGCTACTTCTGGGTATCTTGTAACGTAATCGACTAACACAAGCACAAACTGAAAGCCAGTTTTACTCCGGGGAAGCGGACCAACAATATCCAATCCCACCCTTTCAGAGGACATCTAAAATGCATTGGTAAAAGGGGGTGCCTAGCAGGTCTGTGAGGGGAAAATATTTGACCGATAGAATTGCTCCATGTCCCTGCTCATATTCACCCAATAAAAGCGTTCTGTTGTCTTATAAGGGGTCTGCCATAGCAAGGCATGGAGGACAATGAAGAGGTTGCTACCAGAGTCCAACAATGCCAAGACTTCCCATCTGGCCAACGTAATAGAAACCTTAAAATTATCCTCCTTTAACAACTTGGAGGAAAGCAAAGCCATATACCTGGGCAGACTGATAGCCATTGTTTGCACAGGTGGGAGGTGGCACTTCGAGTCAGATGTCCCAGCTGATCACAGCAAATGCAGCAGCGTTCAGTCTGCACTATGGTGTTCCCACTATGGCGTCTTCCATCTGTGGCACTGTTGATCCTTGAGATCTGTTCTGGCTGGATCAAAATTGGGACAAAGCCTGCATAGCACTGTTGTTTCCAGGTGGTTTGTAGACCCTCTAGTCTGTGAGTCAGATCCAGCAGCAAGTGGACGTCATTCTGTAGCATTTCATCACAAGGTTCTCATCTATCTCAGACAGGACTGCATCAATAGCGAGCTTCTCCACAAAGCACTCAAAAGTGTCTCTGTGGATCCAGCTTTGAATCAGGTCCAATAAGCCGTGGATCTGTCCTCATATGGGGAGGTCGGATCAATATGCCACAGATGAAACAGGTGCCTCTTGACCACCGGGCTCACAGCCGTGAGGAGGAGGATCTGATCCTTCAAAAAGTCATAATCATCGAGTCTTTCGAGTGGGAGGTTGACACAACCTGTAGGTTCTCCCTAAAAACAGGGCCATGATAGCCAGTCAGGTTCCCCTTGTACAGTGCTTCAATGTTGCCGTGCATTCAAAGAAAAAAAGAAAACACTCTGGGTCGTCCGACGAAGCCATTTTCACCAGTACACACTGGGGTGTAAAGACAGAGAGCCCGGAGACTCAAATTGCTTCACTGGTATCAGGATATCATATGCCTCTTGGGGTCCATTGGTGCAAGATGCCACTTCAGATTGAATGTGATGTGGAGTCACTGTCTTGTTCCCAAAACATGAGGCTGAGTCTCAGTACTTTTACAAACCAGCTTTATTCAACTTGAAACAGGAACAACAGGGTTTATGTATTGTTGCAGGAGCTACCACTCTATACACAGACACAGTAAATGGGCATAGAGCGTAGCCAGGTCAGTGACCAGTCACACTGTTCTCTGCATTTATAATGTCCCTTTGCATCACCCATCGACCACAGGCATGTGTAGCGTGATCTAGTTGTTTGTGTACTCACGCTCTGCTGCCTCTTACCTGCTGCGAACCTGTAGTTGCTTTGCAGTGAGAAGCAGTCCTCCATCTACACAGCAGGTACACTTCGGCATGCCATCCTGTTGGGGGTTTCTAAATGAGTTCAGAACACTCACAATATGTTGAAGTGAGTTAGAGCTTAATGATATATTGAGATTTTAATTTAAACAGTGTGACTCAGGCTTTGTGGGTAGGTGTTGTGCGTCACTATAGAGCTGTGTTAGGAAGCCATGAAGTTGGCTAATATGTCGCTCATGTGCAAATGCAGTCAGCTCAGCCATTCCCAATGACATTGTGCAAGTTGTTAAGCAGTGTATGAGGGGCCAAACAGGCCATAAATCATATATTTCTGTGTGTAATCTATTGGTTTACGTATGAACACTATTGGTTTATGAATATTTACTATTGGTTTGCATGCATACTTAATTGGTTTGCGTCGTGACAATACTGGTTTCATTCATATGAACTATATTGGTTCGTGCCTGTATATTATCAGTTTGTGCGTGAACTATATCCGTTTGTATATGCATACTATTGGTTTGCATATGAACTAAATTGATTTGCATGTGTATATCACTGGTTCCAGTACAATTTGTTATTGGTTTGTGAGTGAACTGCATTCAGTTTACGCTTGCATGTTGTCGGTTTGCGTATGAATTATATTGGCTTGTGTTCTGTGTCGGTCTAACAATGGATTTACGTATGCACTATATTGGTTTCATGCACGCCTTATACTGGTTTCATGTGGTAACCTGTCGATTTTCGCTTGAACTCTATTGGTTGTATCGTGCACTATTCGGTTTCAGCGTATGAACATATTGGTTATGTGATGCACACTATCGCAACTCTGTGTATGAACTATATCGGTTCTGCGGTGAACTATATTGGTTGTTCACTGATCTTCAGAGGAAATGGGCGAGCAGAAACAGGACCTCAGGGGCGGGGTAGGAAAA
>NW_024383575.1:0-14697 GCF_016835505.1 Polypterus senegalus
CTTTTTTCGGACTTGCTGCTTAATGGCACTAGACTGATGTTACCAGCATTCACCGCAATGTACTGGAGTGTAAAACTTATGCAGCTGCTACCCACAAATTGTCCTTTTTCCCCCGTTTCCATGACCCCATCAGATTCAAATTTTGCCTTTCTACTTACTACGGAAAATTTCTTGTTAGATTAGCCTTCAATGAAATTAATAAGGCACAGGGCCAAACTTTCAAAAAGATATGCCTGTATCTCCCAAAACCGGTTTTAGTCACGGACAATAAATGTTGCTCTCTCCAGATTTCCCCATCTTTTCATCACTTATAGTTGTATCCTCAAACCCACCCCATTTTGGAAAACTGTGTTTTTCAGAAAGTGTTCCCCCATCAATAAATAATTTTTATGCGGGATACTACCCAGGCCGGTAGTAAACAGTAAAATACTTAGGCGGTAGGGGGTGTCCACTTATAAACCTGACCAAACCTCATACTACTGGGTTCTTTTGAGACTTTAAATGTGACTTAGTAAATATCAGAGCATTGATCTTTTTACAGTAATGATCTTATCAGCTTTAGGAAAATGGACTTTCTTACTTTGGGAGTGAAACTTGCTAAGATAATGTATGGTAATGTTAATTTGGGCCTTAGCACCTCTGCATTATAATTTTGTTCATTCTGTTCACTAAGGTAAGATAGGGAGGTTTAGAAGTATTTTCTCAAGCTAATTAAACTGTATTGTTGCTTGAATATCTTGCCACGTTTATTCAAGGATGACTCAGTCTCTCATATTGATGGTTTATGGACCCCAAAACAGAATGCTTTTGTGAAGTAATTTCAGACTTTGTATTTAAAACTAATATGACAAATTTCCCTAGTTGCAGACGGGTTTCGTTTCAGGTGGATAAACAGTGTGATCCAAAAAGCAAGGTAATTTTATCAACTTACTACACTCTTTTGACCTTAGCCAGCATGTCTGCTAGTCTACACACGGGAGGGAAACTCACAGGATTTAGTAATTTCAAAATTACTAAAATTGACATGAGGCAGGTTGTGCAGTGGTATACCTGACCAGTTCTGCAAGTTATTTAATGTACAAATATTGGTAACTATAATGAAAGTGCAGTGTATTGTTAAAACATTATTTTGAGGCATCAGCAGCATCTAGGCTTGCTAATATTCTGACAGTCAGTCTGACTTTAGTTTTAATACAGCCAGCATTAGAACCAGTAAAGTGTAAAACTCAAATTCTAATGTAAGAGCTGCAGCTGACATATAGTGACCCTTGAAAAAATGGGTAAGAAATCCTCTAGCTAAAATGCCTTGGAAGACTCAGAGAGTGTCTTGACTTAAGAATAAAAAAATGCCACAAAGCCAAGTGAGGTGAACTAAGTTACCATCCACTCAGAAATACTGAAGGCACATGTAACTGCATGATATAAAGTAGTCCATCTTGGAATACAGTCATATTTCTCTAAAATCATAAATGATAATGCTGGAAATCCAATAGTTCTGTCATCAACTGTTGATCATCTTCTAAACCATGTTCAATTAAAACAATGTCTCCTGAAAGCTTCTAATGAAACCTATGTGACTTTTGCAGAATTTTTTAATTATATGTCAGTCCAAAGTTAATCCTGTTGAACCCCAGTTTGCTCTTTTGGTGAATTCCTTCACTCAAATACTGTAGGTCTTCCTGAACTCCATAGAATAACCCTCCACTTGTGTCCTTGACCTAGTTTCAACTGGTATTTTTAAAGAGGTCTACGATGTGCTAATTTATGGTGTACTAGACATAGTTAACTCTTCATTAGATACTAGGATCTTCACACTTTCTCTAAAGACTGCAGTAGTTAAGTTCCTGCTCAACAATAATAATCTAGACTCCTCTGTTTTTGACAACTTTAGACCTATTTCTAAACTAGACTTCAGTGCAGCAATTCACGCAATAGACCAAAATGTTTTTATAAATCACCTTAGACAATGTTTGGGTCTCTTAATTCGATTTTGGTCGTATTTAACATGTAAAAAAATCTTTGTTAGCTGTGAAGTTTGTAGTTCAGGGATCCATGGTATTGTATATAGTGTACCACAAGGATCTATTCCGGGCCCACTGCTTTTTCAGTCTAAATGTTCCCATTAGGCCAGATTATCTCAAAACACAAGGTGGGCTAACAACTATGCAGATGACATGCAGTTTTATTTCTCTATAGCAGCTGATGACCCTAATGCGCAGGACTGTCTAATCCAGTGTCTTATTTGTATTCTGAATGGATGAGTAGTAATTTTTTCAAGCTAAATAAAGAAAAAAACATGTAATAGTGATCTGCAAAAATTGTAAAGGTGAAGGTCTTCGAAATAAATCTGATCCCTTAGCATTAATAGTCAAGGAGGAAGTAAAGAATTTAGGTGTAATCATAGACTCTTACCTTAACTTCAAATCGCACATTAAGCATATTAGTGCACTTTTCCATTTAAGGAACTTTGCAAAAGTTAGAATACTTATTACAGTTCAAGATTTAGTTAAATTAATTCATACTTTTGTTTTTAGTTGACTAGATTACTGTAATGCACTCCTAACTGGACTACCTAAGAAAGACATCAATCGATTGTAATCAGTTTTAAAAGTAGTAGCAAGATTCTTAACCAGAATAAGTAGATTTTAGCACATCACACAAGTTTTAGAATAGTTACATTGGTCACCTGTCTTTTAGAATTTACTTTAAAATGCTACTTGTTATATATAAAGCTCTTTTTCCATATTTTGGAATGCCTGTCACTCTACTGTACAATTTATAACCTTAGATCGTCTAATAGCGGTCTGCTTATTTTCCAAGAGTAAAGTATTAAATACGTGTTGAGGTGGACTTTTGCTGTTCTGCACCAAAAATCTAGAATACTTTATCAACAGAGATGTGTCATTCTAACACCATGGAACATTTAAAACAAAAACTCCTAATCAACTTTTATAATTTGGCTTTTTCATGGCTATATTTTAGTTGTACTTCTAAAGTAGACTTTACATTAATAGAATTATTATATTCTTTATGGATGTACAATTATTACTAATCTCAACTTTTCTGTTCTTTCTTTTCCATTTTTTCTGTGTTGACGCGTTTTGTGTTACCACCACCTGATCAAGGCATTGGGCAGCCACCTGTGATGCCTGAATGAAGGTGGATGCCCAGCTCTCCATGCACCTAACTGTATTGAATTCTCTTAGATGAAACATGGAAACAATGAGGACTAACATAACATTATTCATGTTAGGGAGAATGCCCAGTGGGGGCTGTGCAGTATTTTGGCTTTGCAACTCCTGCAGATGTTTTTTTTTTTTCTCTCCAGCTTAAATGAAATAAAAAAAATAAAAATCTGGCCTCCCAGCCATCTGATTTCATCATACTCATCTTTAGAGACATAGAATAGAGTACAATACTATATATAAGTACTCTACTAATTATATGTATCTTGTATTGTTTTTTTGTTAACTATTCATTATTAGTCATAACTAATTTATCTTGTTTTTCTTTTCTTGTTTGTAAACTTAACTTTGGAAACTGTAAAGCAATTTGAGCTATATCCCATGTACAGTAATCCCTCCTCGATTGCGGAGGTTGCGTTCCAGAACCCCTCACGATAGATGAAAATCCACGGAGTAGAAACCATATGTTTGTATATCTTTTAAGCCCTTATAAACTCTCCCACACTGTTAACATTATTAGAGCACTCTAGACATGAAATAACACCCTTTAGTCAAAAGTTTAAACTGTACTCCATGACAAGACAGAGATGACAGTTCTTTCTCACAATTAAAAGAATGCAAACATATCTTCCTCTTCAAAGAATGCGTGTCAGGACCAGAGAATGTCAGAGAGAGAGAGCGCGCACGCATGACAGAAAAGCAAACAATCAGAAAATCAATATGTGCTTTTGGGCTTTTAAGTATGCTGAAGTGGCACTTTTTAGAGGAGCGTCCGTATCATCTAAGCAAACAGCCTCTGTGCAAACAGCCCCTCTGCTCACACCCCTTCCGTCAGGCGCAGAGAATGTCAGAGAGGGTGAGAGAGAGAAAAGCAAACAATCAAGCACCACGTGGGAAGCATATCGATATATCATTGAGGAGTTTTAGTTAATATGTAATACATGCTCTGACTGGGTAGCTTCTCAGCTATCCGCCAATAGTGTCCCTTGTATGAAATCAACTGGGCAAACAAACTGAGGAAGCATGTACCATAAATTAAAGACCCATTGTCCGAAATCCTGAACCAGCGAAAAATCTGTGATATATATTTAGATATGCTTACATTTAAAATCCGGGTAGAGTGAAACCGCGAAAGTCGAAGCGCAATATAGCGAGGGATTACTGTATGAAATAAATGTTAGTGTTCTATCTATCTATCTATCTATCTATCTATCTATCTATCTATCTATCTATCTATCTATCATACCCACGCAGCACTAAGTGCGCGTAAGAGCGGAAGTCATCCGTTTTAACAAGCTGCATTGCACAGATACGAAATAGCCTGCCCATTTAATTATTTGGGAATGGATAGATAAATCCATTGTACAAATAATGTTTTTCATTTTTCTTCCTCGATGGATTCTGGCACCCCCAGCAACAGTTGTGAGCACCCCCAATCGGGAAGCGCTGCTTTAAAGAAGCGCGCCGGAGAAGACACATTTTGTCCTTATTGCAAATTTATGAAGAGAAAAAACAATTCAGACGAAGCTCACTATGTTTATGAAAAGAACAACTCCTCCCATCCACCCGTCCGCAGCCTCGCCTGATGAAGGCGATATCGACAACCCGCAGCCAAGCACCAGTGGTGCCAGGAATTAAATGTACAGTATTTCTTATTTTGTATGTTTTCCACATATTAAGCCAATTGTACTGTAGTATGCTGTGTTTGACTTGGAAAGTAAGAAAATGTTAACAAAATATTACTTTAAGATGATTACAATATCATTACCCAGTCTAATATTCTTACCTTTATTTAACATAGGTTGACTTACATCCAGATCAACTTACAACCAGTCAGTCAGAACCAATCGCGGTCGTAAGTCGACGAGTACCATATTTTGTTTTTCATGTTTATTTTCATTTGGTGTGTTTTTAAGATGGAAGTCAGTCAGTCATTTGCCAACCCGCTATATCCTAACACAGGGTCACGGGGTTCTGCAAATCCCCGGGCAGGGTGACAGCCCACCGCAGAAGATGGAAGTGAACATGCTATTAACCATTGCTGTACTTTATTTGTCCCATGGGGAATTTAAAACTTTACAGAAGCTCAAGGGAGAGAAAGACAAATACATAAAAAAGGAGAAAGAGCTCCTGTATTGCATTAAGTTTTCTTGTTTGGGTATAACTGTGGCGCAGGTCAACCATCATTTTATTTTTGGGAAAAATCTAAAATGAATGACTACTAACAATTGTTTTCCTTGTTAAATCCTTCTCTTATTAGTACTGGTCGTGTCTTCTTGTTTTACATGTTTTTTTTTTTATTTGATTTTTTTTTGGTTTTGTTTTGATATTGGTTATCTTTGTTTTTATGTGATCTCCTGGCAATGAACCCCACTTTCCCTGTGTCTTTTCCCCAGGTCCATTTGCCTTTTGTCCTTTTAAGGATAAGCTTTTTTCACCTTTACAAAAGATAATAATGTAATGTCATATGTAGGGAAAACTCAAAAGGGCCCACAAATAAGTAATCCTTGATGAAATATACAGTTGACAGTAAGAGAGAGTGTGGTTAACAGTTAAAATGACCTATTTTTATAAAATTGTGAAGTGTGTAATGGATACTAAGAAGAGAATATTCCTGTTCGATGAGTATACTTATATGTTAACCAGGATTAATTTAGTTGGTTTAGTTTTCCCACTTAAATACAGAATTTTCTGATATTACCTTAGAAACCTTAAAAGTCATTGTTATAAATTAGTATTCCTATTCTTCTAGTCTTATTCCTATAATTACAGTGAAATAGTGTTAATTTCCAATGTATTGTTTCTTTAAATGATTTCTCTGTAAAAAAGCTAAAGATAGAAATGTATTTATCCTGAAGGAAATTTGACTTTTTATAGAGGCTTATTAAATAAAGAGATAAACACACACACACATTCACACACTGTGGGTCTGAATGACTGACTATAATTACAGTGAAATAGTGTTAATTTCCAACGTATTGTTTCTTTAAATGATTTCTTTGTTAAAAAAAAAAAAACAGCTAAATATATGTATTTATCCCAAGGGAAATTTGACTTTTAACAGAGGCTCATTAAATAAATTGATAAACACACACACACACATTCACACACTGTGGGTCTGAATGACTGAAAAGAAAAAAAAATTAAAAAGATAGAAAACTTCAGACTTGGCAGTCACATGTGCAGTGATGCTTTATGCTGTTGGAGCCCAAGAACACACTTCTGCTGAATAATTATTTTACTGAAATACTGTTAGTGTGTCAGAGAGAGGTTGTGAAGTATTGTTCATAATGGGAGCTCAGTTTTGTTTTTATTCCTTCTTTTGCTATTACCTCAGAGGTTTGAAAGTGGGTCCCATAACTGAGCTTGCCATTTTAAGTGAGCCTATCTTGAAGTGATATTACTAGCTGTTTCCTGAAGAGGCATTAGCTCTCTTGGAAATGTGTTCTTTTGAAATTGCGGCATATTAAGTAACTAAACAATATAGTAATATACCAGAAAAGGCTGATATCCCTCCCATCGTGATTACGGTACAAGAATCACATGAGAAAAAATATAATTTAGCTTACATTTACTGACGGTTAACGTGGTTACATACGGGAGGCATATGATAGACTTTATCCAGGTGGGAATCTGAATTAACACAGTCTGCCATTTCTCGTCCCGATGCTGGGAGGTTTTTCGGAACTTTGCTGACTCGTGCCTCAAAGGGTCTGGCTGTTGTCCAAGCCTTTAAATAATGTCTTGCTTCACTTGCTGGTCTTCTCTGTCTCCAAACAAGGGCTGAACTCCTCCTCCACAAAATACAGAAATATCATAGTGCTTACATGTTCATTCTCCCAACAAGGAAAGAAGATTGTGCTGACAGAGGACAGAAATACACTATTCTGTGTTTAAGCTGACTATACAATCCTCAGTTGTCTTTGGCTATCTAATCCAATGCTTGGCTAGCAATTCTAACTGCTGAACCCCTGTGTGCCAAATTTAACATGCACATGTGAATAAATCCATACCAGTGAGCATAGAGACAGTAACATTAATATTAAAGAAAAATGTAGTATAACAAGCCACCCTTTGTCACTGGATCTGTGACAAAAACAATACTTGAAGTTATATCCACAAAGCAAAAGGTACTTGATCCCCCGTCACAGTGTAGACATTTCAAGATCATTTGTGGACATGTGAGATGTAGTACCACTATAGCTTCTGTACCATTCATGTAAAGCCGGCATAAACATGGACAAACAGTTACATTTAACATGGTGTTACCAAGTAGTGATCAATGTATCTCATCAATGGTGTTAGTGGAGATTTTTGCTGTTATTTCTTACATAGTCTGTGTTGTCTGAATTCATGCAGTAGGTGTCATAGCATCAGATTATATTACAATCCTATATAGCATCTTGATGGATTAGACTATTCTTTGGCATTCCTATCATTTCTAGCTTCAGTATGTTGCTATATGTGCCCCACCTTTTGGTGTCTGATCCCTATATGAGTTACAATAGTGGTAACATAACTCAGATGCTATTCTAGCTTCATTGCTATGATTATTAATTGTTCTTAACTAGTATTATTTCATAATTGTTTGTTCACTATCTTTTATCCTCCCCAACTTCAGTATCAGATGTTCTATTCCTGGACCACAAAATCAAACAGTCCTTTGGCCATTAGGGAGCTCATGAGATAAACACATGGTGACTGTCCCTTTTTAGCAGAGGTGCACTTCCCTCTAAGCTTGCACTGTATTCAGTGGTCATTCATGGGAGACTTCAACAGCTGTCACATCACCTCAGTGGCTACAGCCTGTCCCTGCCACAGTCCATAAAACTTGTCTCAGTAGCAAAAAATGTCTGCCCACATTATGGCATCAAATTTGATTAGCTGGACTTGCAATCTTTCTTTAGTTCTTCACTCTGTTCCCTCTGGAAAAGCAAGTGTTTCTTCACCAGCTATTCTCAGGTATGTGCAGCAGATTAAAAGTCATTAGTGCAGTACAGTCTCTGTAAATCTTCGTTTGTGTATACACCACCTGTTACTTCATTGATAAAACTTTACCACTGAATGGAGAGGCTTTAACCACTAAATTGAGTGGCCAAACTAAACTACTTGCTAGGCTAACTAAAGAAGGGTGCAAGGTAGAGCAAATACATAACATAAAGCAATTATTTCCCAATCATATGTATTATACAAATGCAGCATTATGAATGACAATTCTAGACTCGCAGTTCAGTCTCATAAAATAACAGTAAGAAATAGATTAATATATTTAAACCAGGCTAGTGACAATGTTTCTTCAGTAGGATCATACATTACACAAAATTCACACATTGCCTCAGTTATCCAAATATCTTAAATTATAAAAGGATGTTACATATTTGAATTTAAAATTCTTTTTTTTTTTCTCTAGAACAAAAATATCTTATAAATCCATACCCTATAGCTCATCTTATTAAGAGACAAAATCTTTTAAATGTCTGTAAAATTTTACAACAGTTCATATAAACTAATGGTTCTAATGTATAACTGAATAATCAATTTAGCTATGTGCATTATCACTGAGCATTAACTTAATACATTGATGCAATAACAACTCTTCCTAAAATTAATCACTTACAGAGACAAATCAATACATGTATTTCAATTCTAATACATTTTGTAATTACTGAAGTGATAATAATAATCATTTGTTATACATCAAAATATGTAAACCCTCTATACTGTTTTTTCATGAAGACTAAGAGAAAGAAATCAGTCTTGTGTTCATTTGTTTGCATTTTTTCATTTAAACATTTAACACTTGCACTAAATCAGCATGCAAGAAAATTATTCACATGTATTACAATTAACTTATTATTATATGGGACCCATTTTTCTACAGTTTTATTTAACATTCTTAGTCAGCTGACGAACATAGAAAGACAGACTTAGAAATGACATAAATACGCATCTGCCACCCCAGACTCTGAATAAAGATAATTTATTCGTCTTTTCTTGTACTTTTATAGATTCCAAACCCTGCTTCATGCCCAAGCAGAATTTCTTGGCTAAAGCAGAAATTCGTTCTCTGGAGAACAGAAAATCAACCTTCACTCGTTTCAGTTATTTCTACACACAGTATTTGGCAATTGCTTCATTCTTTCACATATATTCACATACTCACGTTCTCTTTTACAACAATACTTCATTCACAGAATTAAAGTTCTCGATCTCTAGCACATATGCTATAAACTCACTTGAGGTTGTGCTTTTTTGTTTATCTATAAGGTTTCACCATGCAAAATACTTAAACGCGTCTTTTCCTTCATGCTTATTATTAATCAAACAACATCTCAGGCCGCAAGCTGATATTACTGAAAATATTAGGAATGCTTCTTACCTCAGTTTCATACGCGCTATTTTCCAGATCATGGAAATTTCGTGGCGAACTTTCCAGTCAGCTGCAACGAGGGCAAAATATTGTCCGTTGCGATCCGTAAATTCAGCGACAGCAAGAAAAATCCACTCGTTGGGAAAATCACGCAGCACAATTCCAAAACAAGAAAGTATTCCCAGAAAAAGTTACGCGGTCACAAAGAATATTCTGACTTAACAAGGAAAACATACATGATTGAACCTTTATCTCGTATTGGGCAAGTGTGCTAACCAATAATTGATTACATTATATGCAAAGCTGGAAGTGGTTTCCTTTTTCTGCCAGACACATTTGGATGCGGCGCTCCATGTTCCTGTACTATTGGCATGCATCTCAGGGGGAATAGCAACAATTCCATGTTGGAAGTTTTCCTTCAAATCTTCCACAGTGCGAGGCTTGTTTTCCGATAGACCTTTACTTTGAGCATACCCCAAAGGAAGAAGTCTGGTGTTACCAGACCCAGCAACCATGGTGGCCAAAGCCCCTTTCAAATTACCCTGTTGCCGAAGAAGAACTCAGTTTCTGCCATGCTACTTGCCGATGTGTGACACGTTGCTCCCTCTTGCTGGAAGTAACCTTCCATTAACTCACAATCATACAGTTGATTCTGACATCGCTTAAACAAATCGGTGACCCAATAGGTTTGCACCATGAAGACGTGCTGCTCAATACTGTAGACTACCATCCTGATGAGCAGTCGAGTGACTGAGTGAAAGGGTACAGGCGGTATGCACCCAGACAATGCAAACGGAGGCTAAACATCGCATTGGCTGTCCAGTGCCTACCTCATTGCTCCAATGCACTGTCATCCCGGCTTGTTTGAAGCTCCATATACTGAGAAGCACATTGCACGTTGTTTCGTTCTGATTGTTTCATTCTGATTGTTTCATCCTAGCATGAGTTAATACAGAATATTCTGGACCACTTTCGAGTGAATTTCCCTTTATCTTCCTAAATCCAGCTAAGGACCAGATTATTTTTATTATGTCCTGATACATAAAACCATAGAATTGAAAGAGGGTGTTTTCTTTTTCACATGACTATATATTGCACTGTGGTCCTAGGGAATGTTGTTTTGTACTACTGTATGCTGAAATACAGTGTATGGATGGTATGACAATAGAGACACTTGACCTTCTCGAAGCTATGGATACACAACAGGATAGTATTTGTTATACAGCCTTGACACATCACCTCCCAGTAACAATAGTCTCTTGCAGGGAAGCAACATGTACTTTTTACACCACATCTATTTAAGTACATCATCTTTTTTAACATCTGAACCAAAACCCTACACACTCCATTTAGGCATCACTAAAAAAAAGAACGGGGACAGAGTCTCCTATGTTATTAATAATCTTTTACTTTAAAGAAGCCTGAGTTCCAGTTTATGATTTTGCTCAAGCAGAAGCACATAAAGAGCCACATACTGTACATATAAAACAAGAAGAAAGCTCACAAATTCTTACTTTGTGTAGAAGTATTTATTGAAAAAATATCCAAAAATGTAGCCTGGAAGGGCAGAACATCTACAGTTCACCATGGCCTTCCTTTGGAACTTTTAGCTTTTCCAACTTTTCAGGCAAAATTTTTGTCAGAAACTCCATTCGTGTTTCCTTTAGCTTTCTTCCAATGCTTTGCTTTAAGTTCAGAACCATGTACTGTTCACTGGTGTCATATACTGGCCATTGGAGTAATCCTGCTCCATTTGGATCCCTGGTGGTCAAAAACTAAAGTTAGAATTGTGCATGTTTCCACATAATTTAATTGTAAGCTAAATGCATATAAAAGTCATTATTTAATGTTGTACTCCTTTCATTTAACTGAATTGAATTATTTTTAATGAATAAACAAAAACAAGGCACACAGTGTGTAGTGGGCTATATGTTCATTTTCTAATTTAGTTTACTGTTGCGTTGCTTACAAAGTGAATGTCTAGTTCATCATTTTTAAAAGTCCTGCATTTTAATTGTTACAATCTAAATCTAGATCATTCACACACCACTGTACTTGCGCTGGACTAGAATGACTGACGGACATACTAGGTTTTGAGAATGTGCATAAATCCAATAGTATGTAGCTCAACTAGGTGTTATACCCATTTTCAATAAAACTACTTATTTTGGAAACTCTGTGGCATTTAGACTTTTAATATGCCCCCTATTGTAACCTTCATTGTCAGATTATTACATGACTAGAAAAATACCTGCGTTTCGCAGCGGCAAAGTACTGCCTTATAATTTTTATTAAGTAGAAAATTAAACCTTTTTAAACTGAGGGAAAATATATAAATAATTATTTGTTAAGGATCTCTTTGTATACCACATTGTCAGTTCGGCCCTCCGGTTGTAATATGACCAAGCTGTGCGCTGAGCTTACTCTTGAGCATGCAACGTACAGTTGGCCATGTGAACAGTAATCTTGTTTCAAAACTCACAGGTTGGATTGCTGCTGTCATAATCGGTTTGAGTTTTGTGTTTTGTTTCAATTACAACAGTATTTGTAGGACTTGTGTTGAAGAGACATTCAGCATCTGTCAAGCGTTGTAAGTATACAACCGGTTTCATCGATAACTTCACATCCAGCTTTTGAGAGTTTAAACATTCATAAACATCAAATTGTCCACTACTGAAATCGTCACCTGTCAATCTAAGATGTTTAAGAGGCATTTGCGGTTGCCAAAAGGTGTAAAATATTTGGCCGATTCGGTACACTTGAAAGTGACAACTGAACAATTCACCAGCAGCCATCAACTCACATGCAGAACCATAGGTGAAGGGCTTAAGCATTTCACTCTTCTAGTGCTCCTGTGTGAATAATTATCTCCTTTACCGTCATCAGTCAACACCTTGAACCTGTCCTAGTCATTCAATACATAAGACACAATGTTAATCCGGATATCAAGAGTGAGCCTGATAAGGCCGTGCAATATGTAACAAAGAGAATGGAAAAGGTAGGTGCCATCTCCGGGCATGGAAACCACTCGGTAAAGTGACAGTTCTTTGATCGATGGTGATCACCTCGATAGACATGTTAATGGGGGTACAGTTGGAATGATAAAGGAAATGGGTACCTGAACAATGTAAAGTAAGTCTAAAATACCCACACAATAGCTATAATCTTAATAAATGAACAATAAAACAGCGGAGAAGCCGTGGATTAAATAAAAAGGCTGTAGTTATCAGCAGGGAGACGTGAATCCCGTGGCGAAGCAAGGAAGGGAATGTAGAGACTGGAGCGATGGACGGCCTTATATAGGCAGGTAACCAATAACGTGGGAGGCGTTGGGATCGGGGACCCAACGCCACCTCACACGGTGAACCAGCTGCAGGCTATGGACATATATATGTACGTAAGTAGGATTCATTTAGCGTTGGGAACCCGCGTACCAAATTTCTTGAAGATAGGCCCATAAGTAACAAAGACCGTTGAAAAGTTCAATATGGCGGCCAACAGTGGCATCATACCACCGAAATAAGTACCAAATTTTAGCCTTCTACCTACACGGGAAGTTGGAGAATTAGTGACGTTGGAAAGTTCAATATGGCAGCTGACAGTGGCATCATACCACCAAAATAAGTACGTACATTGGTTTCGGTTAGCGCAGGGAAGCCGCCTACCAAATTTCGTGAAGATGGGGCCATAAATAAGAAAGTTCAACATGGCGGACGTTGTTGACCGTTATGACCGTTACGCGTAGAAGTTCGAAATGAAACCTGCTTAATTTTTTTGTAAGTAAGCTGTAAGGAATGAGCCTGCCAAATTTCAGCTTTCTACCTACACGGGAAGTTGGAGAATTAGTGACATTGGAAAGTTCAATATGGCGGCCGACAGTGGCGTCAAACCATCGAAATAAGTACGTACATCGGTTTCGGTTAGCACAGGGAAACTGCCTACCAAATTTCGTGAAGATGGGGCCATAAATAAGAAAGTTCAACATGGCGGACGTTGTTGATCGTTATCGACCGTTATGACCGTTTCGTGTAGAATTTTGAAATGAAACCTGCTTAACTTTTGTAAGTAAGGTGTAAGGAATAAGCCTGCCAAATTTCAGCCTTCTACCTACACGGGAAGTTGGAGAATTAGTGATGAGTGAGTGAGTGAGTCAGTGAGGGCTTTGCCTTTTATTAGTATAGATTCAGATTGTGGCTAATAGATTTCATTTCATCCAGTGTGCACAGTGCTTACCGCAGAATAAAACTTGTTCCCTGTGGATCCATAAATTCATTGAAATCTTAATCAAATAAGGTAATAGGCCTAATCTGTATCCAACCAATTATAATATTCAGTAATATTTACAAGTGCAATTACTTTCAACAAGATAATTAAAAATATATAATATATAATATTTAAGTAATTATATGATATATCTATTTACAGAAAATAGTCACTGCATGTAACAGAAAAAAAAGACAGCTGGCATATGTTGTATGAGTAAGAAGTTACAAACACGTGTTAATATTATCCATAATGAATGTTTAAGGTAGTAGGCTGCATTTATTTATTTTTTTAATCTCTTTCCTTATACTTCCATGTAGGTGTAAAGGTATTTAAGAGTTATTAAAAGTTATTACTTTAGAGTTTAAGCCTTACCCATTCCGAGCAAAATTGGCCCAGTACGACATCATAGTCCTACAGAGCTGTTTTTCTTCCTCAATTAAAGATCCTGTCAAAGACATAGCTATTTAGTTCTAAGCAGCATATTAAATAAAATCCAAAAACAAAACTTGTTACTGCTGCAGTCAAAAATACTGACTAAAACACTTTTTTTTTTTTCAGAGGATTTAACTTTATGTATAGCCATTCAAAGACATCTACTTTCTCAGCCCTCAGATGATGAATTCCAAACCAAATGACACCAAAAGAACAAGACAGGTATAGAACTTGGAACACAAATCCATAAAAAATAATTATTTGCGATAGAGGTGATTGTAATCCAAATGGTAATCCAAATGAGCGAGTTTCTGCAGCTGTGAAGCAAAATAGTAACAGATACACACAATGATCACAGTCCTCCCAGCTTCTTACAGCTTCTGTTTTAAATCTAGTATCTCATCTTCCATCTCCCAGCAGCCTCATTAAACCCTGGTTTGTGAC
>NW_024383576.1:0-5934 GCF_016835505.1 Polypterus senegalus
TTTTTTTCACACCTTATGGACTAAATAGAACTTGAAAAGATATATTTTTTCAAATGTGATCGCTCAGTTCAGATCGAGTTGACGTGCAGTACCTGCATGCCTCAATAAGTCACCCTCCCCTCGCTCTTACTTTTTTACCGTTCATCTAATGAATACACTGAATATGGCTTTACCAAAACAATCATTGATCGCGAATAAAGTATCCATTATTCATAAAGCTTCAATTGGTGATCTGTTTTTCTCGTTAACCGCATAATTTTTCATACGTCTCAAACCTAGGGGATGCGAAGGTAAAATGAATTGGGAAGCGCGCGTATATACTCAGTGCACCCCCTCAGAATCGAACCTCGATTAAGTCGGCTAGAGGTGAAGGCTCTACCTAGCCCCAGTGTGGTTTATCTATTTGAGCATATGTAGATCGGGGTATATATATATATATATACATATATATATATATATATATATATACCAGCGCTAGCTAAGTAGTGTGTTAAAGAAGTTATGAAAAGAAAAGGGAACATTTTAAAAATAGCATTAAGATGAGTGTCAATATACAGTAATTGTTTTGTGAATGTTAGGAGTAGTTGCTGTCATCAAGGATTTGATTATCATTATTTCTTTCAATCAGGTTACGTATCTGTAGGATGTGTTCAAGTTACATTCCATGTTTGTCAATCGCTGTAAAGATAACAGGTTTCATTCATCGATTCGTTTCTTACTGCATCAATAAACAACTAGTCTTCCTCTTTATCTGAGACGTGACACACTGCATGCACGGGTTTTTTTATTGTCTTCCTTTAAGCGGGACATTGGCTTTTCCACCGTGTGCTTTGTTTCGCAGTAGTTGCACTTATGAATATGCTTGTATGTATCACCGCATCATATTTTTGCTGCCTTCTCAATTGTGTAATTCGGTTTTTGTTCAGCACTCTTTGGAACTGTTGCTTTTTGTCTGTGCACTGCATCAGTTCACATGAGCCGCTTGGTGTTCATGCATCAAAGGTTCCCAGCTGTGCTGGTGCCATCTCGTGCGATGTCCACGGCTGTATTTAATGTTAGCTAAGACCCGGCACTTAAAAGTTTCTCTCCCAGTTTCGCTGAGTTTGTGCCAAACACCACCCCTGACCATCTCATCCCATCTGCATAAGCACAGTCCTTCACGCGTGAATATTTAGCTGCAGTGTTTCTATTCGGATTGCCGATGACGGCCGGTCTACAAGGCATTAGTCTAAATTACGGGTGGAGGTAACTCCGCCTCCCACGGGCATCGAAAGCAGAAGTCTCATTATAGTATATGGACGACAAAAATAGGTTCCAGTTATGACCATTACGTAGAATTTTGAAATGAAACCTGCCCAACTTTTGTAAGTAAGCTGTAAAGAATGAGCCTGCCAAATTTCAGCCTTCTACCTACACGGGAAGTTGGAGAATTAGTGAGGAGTGAGTGAGTGAGTCAGTGAGGGCTTTGCCTTTTATTAGTATAGATTATACAATAGAATGCACAGGGTAATAGTAATATATGGCATATTTCAGTGTTACTATTCTGAGCGAAAAAATATTGCAAGTGCAAGTGTTGCATTTTGAGGAGAGTTATTTTTTGAGGTACAAAAGCTGAATTTGAGTGAACAAAATTCATTGCAAGGCGCAAAAATGTATTTCAGTGTTTGCACTTATCCATATACACACACACAATAGCACCCCTCTCGCTCAGTTTTTCATTTACGCTTTGCTTTCAATGTTGCTGCGCTCACAACATTCTCTGCTGCAAGCGCCAACTCTCTGTACACCGTGGTGCCACAAAACCAACCAATCACAGACTTGGTTTCAAAAATTTGATTGGCTCTTACGGTCTCAAATCAGCTCGCTAGCTGCTGCATTCCGAAACAGTCCGAAATGTAGCTAAATCCAGCTGAACTCAATTAAACCCCAATTTCTGGATAACATCTTTAATTATTTTATTTTAAAATATATTATTTGTTAAGACTATCGTTGGTGTAGTATAATGTAGTTGCATTATACGTGCATGCCTAACTGACTCTCCAAATTATATTTGAGTAGCTCTCTTTTATGTCGTCATACTGAACAGCAGCATTGAAAACAACATGTCCCGGCCACATGTAAGTAATATAAAATCATTATTATTATTGGAGCCATTATTTGATTCTGCCATCTCTTCTTTGACTGCAGAGTAAATCAAAACTCCCTCTATCTGCAAGAAGCGAGGCTGAGTGGACAGTGTTTCCGGTGTCCGGAATGCAGCAGCTAGCGAGCTGATTGGAGATCGTAAGAGCCAATCAGAATTTTTTGAAACCAAGTCTGTGATTGGTTGGTTTTGTGGCACACTTATAACGGTGTACAGAGAGTTGAGCGCTCGCAGCAGAGAATGTTGTGAGCTTAGCAACACATTGCAGCAAGCGATAAATGAAAAAACTGAGCGAGAGGGGGTGCTATTGTGTGTGTGTGTGTATATGGATAAGCAAACACTGAAATACATTTTTGCACGCAGCAATGAATTTTGTTCACTCAAATTCAGCTTTTGTAATACTCAAAATAAATTTCTCTTCAAAATGCAACACTTGCACTTGCAATCTTTTTCACGCGCTCAATAATTTTTTTACGTGTGCTCAGAATAGTGGCACTGAAATAACGCCATATAGTAAACTAAATGTAAAAATATTGAATAACACTGAGAAAATCTTGAATAACAGAGAAAACTAACACTGCAATACTTCGCGCTATAGCGCTAAGAACCGCTCGTTAAAAACACTTTTTGTTAATGAGTTTTAAGCACAGGGAAAAACGAACATTTGGAAAATCTGTAATTTAATAAACCACCAAGAAAAGTATCATTGCAACAATGCACACTACGAACCGAACTCTGTAAACAGAAATGAAAACAAAAAAAAGCGCAGTGCATTCTTTAACTGCATTCTCTACCTTATACGTCCAGCTCTCTCTCTCGCGTGCCTGTGTGTGTGTGTGTGTTTGTCTCTCTCTCGCGCGCCTGTGTGTGTGTGTGTGTGTCTCTCTATCTCGCGCCTGTGTGTGTGTCTCTCTATCTCGCAGCTATGTGTGTCTCTCTCTCCCATGCGCCTGTGTGTGTCTCTGTGTCTCTCTCTCTCTCTCTCTTGCATGCCTGTGTGTGTGTGTGTGTGTGTCGTGCTCTATCTCGCTCACTCGCTGCACAGGAAATGCACAGGGAGAGACTGGACATGTACAAACCAAAAGGGAAACTGGTTTGTTCGTATACCGAGTGTGTGGTCGTGAACAGAGGCAAAAGTTTGGCAAACTTTTTGGTCATAAACCGATAGACGTTTGTGAACCGAGGTTTCACTGTATTATTTGTTTAATGTGCTCTCACTGCTAAATGCCTTCTGACTCACTTAAGCTACCTGTTGAAAGTGTTTTTATTTCTCAGTAGACTTTCTCTTTCACAGCTGCAATGGTGTACTCTATAAATGTCCTGCCTTTTCAATATGTGCTCTTTACCCATCCTTCTAGTGTCAGTGCTCACTGGCTTGCGCTTTATATACCTGACTTAACTATTAATCTTTTACAATGTTATTTACTTCAAACCCACTCACTTATTTACTTTTAACCGATTCAAAGTGAATGTATTATGTATTTTCTACTGGCACATGCTGAGAAGACCGCAAACACACTCACACACAGCCTTTTAGTTGAAAAAACATTAAAACCTTCTAAAGAAAAAAAATTTAAAAAAGGATCTACCTTATCACTTTGTGGCAACCAGAAAGTAAGTTTTAGCTGCAAACATATTTTAATTAAGTTTCACTCACAGACAAAATGCAGTACCAAATTCTTCCCAGTACAATCTACCAGTTGTAATGATGTCAGCACACAGTGCACATTCTGTACATCATGAGGTTAGAACATTATCCATTCTCTCATAGAATTTGTTCCAGTCGTTCCAAGGTTTAGATATAGTAAAAATCAATGTATTTACTTCTGAAGGCATCCAAGATGTATACATTGGCATCTATCTGGAGTTGCTATCTCCTTGTGGTATCAGATTAACAGTGGTGCCAGCCTTAGAAATAAGAACTGTTGTTTTAGTCAATTCTGCACCCATCTAGCATACTAATTTGGGATCCTGAGGTGGTTTGTCATGTGTTGGGTGCGGCAGCGTGCTATATTAGTGCGTGTTCCCAACCTCTCTCCTATACACTATAACCTGAACTCCCACTTCTTTTAGTATGATGCCCAAACTTTCATGTGGTACCTTAAGAAATGGGTTTTGAAAGTCATGATAAATAACATCAAATGCACCACTCTAGTCATATTTTGTTGATTCCTAATAAAATTCCAGCATGGTAGTAAAACACAGCCTCCCTTTCCCAATGTTCAGAAAACTCCTGTTCTTGCCATGTGTTCCTCAATCAAATCATTATTAATTCCTTCCATTAATTTACCTGTGATGCATGTTAAGCTTACTGCCCTATAATTTTTTGATTCTGCATGATAACCCTTTATATATACTGTATAATGGGATAATATTTGCCATTTTTCAGTTCTCTGGAATTTTCCCAGTGCACAGTGACTTACTAAAAAAACGTGCCAAGGGTTTATGTATACATTTACTAATTTCCTTAAGTACTTCAGGATAAATATTATCTGTTCCTGGTGATTTGTTAGATTTCAGCCTGTTTAATCTAAGCAGTACTTCCTCCTCTACAGTTTCCAAATTTCCAAGTACCTCTTTAGTAGTCCCTGTTTCCTTTGCAAGTTTAGAGCTATTGCTGTTTTACTGTCTATGCATTTTAATTCCCCTTTATTATTTCTAATACACTTCACCACCTCCTTAACTGTTGTTTTACTACTAAACTACTGAAAGAATCTGTTTGGGTTATCTTTCATCTTATCTGCGATATTCTTCTTAAACTACTAACCTAGCTTCCCTAATATCCTTCTTAGTGGTCACTCTCATGCTATCATACACTGTACGATTTGCATTGGAGTTATTAGTGTCATATGCTTTATGCAGATATTTTTTCCTTTGCAACTTCTTTTTTATCTCCTTACTTAGCCAATGCAGAGTTTTTCTCTTCTTTCCTACTTATTACAATTTTGGTATTTATACTTTTCCTATATTATATGTAGAACATTTTAAAATCTTTATCAACTGTTTCATCTATTGAAAGCTTCTGACTGTTTACCCATTGTCTTTGCCGCATTTTTTCAAAATTTACCTTACCAAAGTTAAACTTAACAATTTAAGTCTTTATATCCACTCTGCCTAAACAGTGACAAATATATTATGGTCACTTGACCCCTAGCAGTTCTATCACTTCTACACCCTGAATTCTACCCTGATTAGATATAAATACTAAATCTAGACAGGCTTCCTCCGCATTAGTGCTTTAAATACTGTGATAATAAATGATCATAGGTTACTTCTAAAACTCTTGTACAGTAAACCCTCAATTATTGCGGTTAATCCGTTCCAGACTCTACCGCGATAAATGAATTTCTGCGAAGTAGGATTCTTTATTTATAAATCAAATATTTTCACAGTTAGAGCATAGAAAACCTGTTTAAGACCTTCTAAATACGTTTTTTAACATTATTAGAGGCCTCTAGATGTGAAATAACACCCTTTAGTCAAATGTTTAAACTGTGCTCCATGACAAGACAGAGATGACAGTTCTGTCTCACAATTAAAAGAATGCAAACATATCTTCCTCTTCAAAGGAGTGCGTGTCACTGAGCAGAGAATGTCAGAGAGAGACAGAGAGAAAAGCAAACAATCAAAAATCAATACGTGCCGTTGGGCTTTTAAGTATGCAAAGCACCACGATAAAGCAGCCGCAAGGAAAGGAACAATGTGAAGGTAGTTTTTTAGCATTTTTTAGAGGAGCCTCTGTGCAAATAGCCTCTCTGCTCACACCCCCACCGTCAGGAGCAGAGAATGTC
>NW_024383577.1:0-21946 GCF_016835505.1 Polypterus senegalus
AAGGGTTCACTGAGCCTCAAAATGGCGATGCACACAAGAAACAAAATGTTGTTGCATAACAATAAATAACATTAAAAAAATGGCTGAATCAAAACAAAACCACAAGTTTATAATTTAAAAAAAACGAACTAAAAAGTAATTAAATATTAGAATTAAGCATTTTTTAAAACCTTAGAATATCAAGAAAAACTAAATGTAACATTAGATGAGAAAAAATAAACATCACAGTCAATAATGGTTTCTTATTTAGATCTTGACAAATCCTGTGTGTAAAACAGCCAGTCATTTACCTTTTTAGCAGTCAAGGAGTAATCTTTTTTTTTTTTTTTAATATTTATTTATTTATTTATTAATTTTATTACAATCAATACATAGCAATCAAGTTTTACAAAAAAAAAGAATTATGCTAAGAACAGATCGATCCCCACCCTTGAGAGAGAGAGCAAGCCAAACGGTGTAAAATTTAAGGCTTTTAAAAATACCTAAATCAACAAATTCTCTGTGCTTTATAAAATCATTTCAAAATATTACTGATTAGATCCTGCCATGTTTTGAAAAAGTCTGCACAGATCCTCTAACTGAGTATTTGAGTTTTCCAATTTTAAATAATATAACACATCAGTTTCCCACTGACTTAAAAGAGGAGAATTTGGGTTCTTCCAGTTTATCAGAATAAGTCTGCGTGCCAACAGTGTAGTGAATGCAATCACAATTTGTTTGTCTTTCTCCACTTTAAGACCCTCTGGAAGAACCCCAAACACAGCTGTTAATGGGTTAGGAGGGATTGTGAGTCCAAGACTGTCTGAGAGGTAATTAAAATTTTTGTCCAGAATAATGTTAATTTGGAGCAGGCCCAGAACATGTGACCTAGTGAGGCTGGGGCTTGGCTGCAACGCTCGCAGGTTGGATCATGACCTGGAAACATTTTGAGAGTTTTAGTCGAGACAGATGTGCTCGATATATAATTTTGAGTTGTATAATTGTATGCTTTGCATATGGAGCTTGAGTGAATTCTCTGCATTGCTACTTTCCACTCCTTTTCTGATATATTAATTGAGAGGTCATTTTCCCAGTGTCCTCTTGGATCTTTGAAAGGAAGGGATTGTAAAAGGATTTTATATATTGTAGAGATGGAGTCTAACTCCTTGAAATTGAGCAATAATTTTTCCAGCGTGGATGAGGGTGCAAGATGAGGAAAATCTGGAAGGTTCTGTTTAACAAAGTTCCTGATTTGAAGATAGTGAAAGAAATTTGTAGCTGGAATGTTAAATTTGGAATGTAATTGTTCATAGGATGCAAAGACGTTGTCTATATAAAGATCTCTAAGCAAGTTAATTCCAAATTTTTCCAGATATTAAAACTGCATATGTTTGTGAGGGTTGAAAGAGGTGGTTCTTTTGCAGGGGTGCCACAGAAAGAAGCTTCTCCGTCTTAAAATGCTTTCTACATTGGTTCCAGATTCTAAGTGAGTGGAGCACAATTGGGTTATTAGTGTATTGCCGATAACGTGTGTTTATTGGAGCACAAAGCAAGGAATACAAAGAAGTACTGCAGGATTTTACTTCTATTGCGGTCCATGCCTGTGTATGTTCTTCTATTTGTGTCCAGGTTCTTATCGACTGGATAATTGCCCAGTAATAAAACTGGAAGTTAGGTAGAGCCATGCCGCCTTCTGCCTTTTGTCTTTGTAGGGTCGCTCTTTTGATGCGTGGATGTTTAGAATTCCAAATAAATGAGGTTATTGTTGAATCTAATTGCTTAAAGAACGATTTATTAATGTATATTGGTATGTTTTGAAATAAAAAGGAGCTTAGGAAGAATATTCATCTTAACAGTGTTAATTCTTCCAGCTAGTGTGAGATGAAGGGTTGACCATCTATGCAAGTCTTGTTTAATTTTTTCCATACAGACACGAAATTTTTTGATAAAGAGCTTTATGTTTACTTGTGATGTTTACCCCGAGGTATTTAAACTGTTCTGCAATGATAAAAGGAAGGGTGTCTAATCTAATATTATATGCTTGCAATTCACCGGAAAGAGTACACTTTTATTCAGATTAATTCTGAGACCAGAGAGCTTTTGAAATTCTGTGAGTGCTGCTAAGACTGCAGGCACAGAATTTTCTGGGTCCGATATATACAGTACCATGTCATCTGCATATAATGAGATTTTCTGTTCCAGTCCTTCTCTGCTAATCCCCTTTATCTGATCAGTATTTCGACAATGTATTGCCAGTGGTTCAATGGCAATTGCAAACAGCAGTGGTGACAAAGGGCATCCTTGGCTTGTGCCACGCTCTAGTTTAAAGTAGTCTGAGCAAATGTTATTGATGCAAACTGAAGCTTCTGGGTTAGTATACAGTAATTTAATCCATGCACAAATGTTGGCCAAACCCAAACTCTCCAAAATAGTAAAAGGTATTTCCATTCAATCATGTCGAATGCTTTTTCTGCATCCAATGATAATAATATTTCTGGGGTGTTTGATTTAGTTGGTGAGTATATTACATTAAACAGGCGTCAAGATTTGAAGATAAGTGTCGGCCCCTAATAAATCCAGTTTGGTCTTGTGATATTATTGAGGGGAGCACTTTCTCCATCCTTCTAGCTATGATTTTAGAGAGTATTTTAACGTCGTTATTCAGAAGTGAAATTGGTCTGTATGATGCACATTGTAATAAGTCCTTATTTTGTTTTGGAAAGACAGTGATTAGTGCTTGGCTTAAAGGTTTGTGGAAGAGATTGGTTATCTCTGGCTTCTGTAAATGTTGCTAATAGGAGGGAGCTAGCTGAGCGGAGAATTTCTTGTAAAACTCTGCAGGGTAGCCATCAGGGCCTGCTGCTTTTCCACCTTGGAGTGACTTTATAGCATCCAGTAATTCTGATAATGACAGAGGTTTATCGAGCTCCTCCACACTAATAGCCAATTTGTGGTATCTGTAATTTATCCAGAAATGCATTAGATTGTATATTGTCTTCTTTAAACTCAGTAGTATATAGGGATTTATAGTAGTCTCTAAAAGTGTACATTATATTTTTGTGTTCGATGATTTTATCTCCATTCGTGTTAGTAATTACCGAGATTGCGCTATGCACTTCTTGCTTGTGAATTTGTTGCGCTAAAAGCTTATTAGCTTTCTCCATGTTCATAATAATGATGTCTGGATTTGTAAATTAGTTGTTCGGTTTCTTTAGTTGTCAAGAGGTTTAATTCTGAATGTAGAGCCTGCCTCCTCTTATGTAGAGTCTCGCTTGGTAGTCTGGCATGTTCTTCATCTATTTTAGTAATTTCGCTTTTATCTCTGCTACTTTCTTCGCTCGGATTTATTTCTGTGGGAAAGATATGAGATAATCTGTCCTCTTAAGAAGGCCTTAAGAGTTTCCCAGAGTATTCCTGCAGAGATCTCAGGGGATGTATTTGTCTCTAGAAAGAATTCAATTTGTTTGGATATAAATTCAGTACAATTCTCGCCAGCTAATAGAAGCGGATTGAGACGCCATCTGCGGGGTGAGTGTATGGGGCTTAGTAATTTCAGCTCCAAGATCATCGGAGCATGGTCTGAAATAACAATAGCATCGTATTTACAAGATTTAATCTTAGGCAAGAAGTTATTATCTATAAAGAAGTAATCAATCCTTGAGTAGCAATGATGTACTGGTGAGTAGAAAGAATATGTTCTTGAATTTGGGTTTAGAAACCTCCAGGGATCTGATAAGTTGTGATCAGTTATAAACTTTGTAATTATCTTTTCGGTGTTAGATGCCGTTCCCCCTGTGGAGGAAGTCTTATCTAAAAGTGGATTTAGAACACAATTAAAGTCCCCAGCCATTATAAGTTTATGAGTGTTCAGATTGGGAATGGATGCAAATAAATTTTGTATAAATTCCTTATCATCAACATTAGGTGCATAAACATTTATCAAAATCATTTTACAGTTAGATAAGTCTCCCATGACCATCACATATCTCCCTTATCCTTCAAGTATCCATAATCTTGGACAACCTGGATGTCCTTCATGCCTTTAAACTGCCATGGTAACGATGTCACAACTTGTGTCTTGTAGGTGTCACAAGGTAGCAACCACACAAGTGTTGCTAACAACAAAAGGGTTCACTGAGCCTCAAAATGGCGATGCACACAAGAAACAAAATGTTGTTGCATAACAATAAATAACATTAAAAAAATGGCTGAATCAAAACAAAACCACAAGTTTATAATTTAAAAAAAACGAACTAAAAAGTAATTAAATATTAGAATTAAGCATTTTTTAAAACCTTAGAATATCAAGAAAAACTAAATGTAACATTAGATGAGAAAAAATAAACATCACAGTCAATAATGGTTTCTTATTTAGATCTTGACAAATCCTGTGTGTAAAACAGCCAGTCATTTACCTGTCAGCAGTCAAGGAGTAATCTTTTTTTGACAACATGGGGTTAAAACACTTACTGTCCACCTCCTCTAAGCTCCTGTTACACACCGCCAAAATACAACAACTATTCATACGACTGCCATTGTCATTTTAATAACCAGTACCTGCCATTACCCACGCTGCCACTGTAAGCTGGCAAGTGTATGGCTGAGATGTTATAATATGATTCTGGTGTAGCCTCCCCACACACAAGGTCTGAAAAATTCTTCTGCAGCCACATCACCTACAGAAATCAACAAACAGAGCAACAGATCAAGGCCTACCTGAACCTAAGAAATGTAATACATAATATTATGCTGAAAATGTCTTAATTTTTCAAATCTAAGAAATCATTAAAAATTTTTGTGCATTACATGTCAGAAGCCTTTCAGCTGTTCTGATGGCCAATACTGTGTGTTTAGTGTCTAAAATCTGGCCATCTGTTCCAAAGGCAGCACAGAAATGCTGACTGTACAAACACAATTCTCTGTAACCCTCTCTATACAAAGAAATCCTGATAATAGAGTAATTTCAAATATTTCAGCACTAGTGGGAGTGTTGTGAAAAGAGACTGAAGTGTTTTACAACAGAGATTGCCTGTTTCAGGACTTTACTAAAAATGTACAGAAGACACCAGGCTTTTTTTTCTGGTTATAGAATCCTCAACTAAATATTGTGGTCCATGGTATAGCATCAGATACCTAAAGAAATTCAGGGCGACCTATAGCAGCATAAAACTAAGGATATTCCAGGTAATAACCACAACACAGATAAACGAGTAAAGCTGTTGTGCCCTTTACAGATCTGACAAAACGAAGACGCTCATGCCTATCATAGGGAACTTCTTAACTCATTTCTCCTAATAAACATTGTTAACAACTACCTTTGCATTAATCCCTATAAGTGAGCTACTGTGCATCCTCTCCAGACATCTAGGAATTTAGGATCTTTGTTCTGAGGTCAAATGACTGGAGTCATTGTCTTCAAGATGGTTGCCAGATGCCCCTGATTGCCAAAATCTAGTAAATAATCCAATAGAAATCATGTTTCTAATATAATTCATAGGACCCTACAATGACAGATTCATTTAAATATTTAAAGGGTCTGGGTCTCTAGGTAACCATGCTAATCAGAGGCTTTCATTATAGCTTGCCCTCCTATGCCTTGGATTTGCCCAAACTCTAAGATGAAAATCTAACCCATTTAGCACATGCCATATGTTATACTATATATACTATAGATCAATTACCTTGGACGCCAATGAATAAAATCATCAGCTTTCCATCTATGCTGATCCTTGGGCAAGCCCACGTCTCTCTTTACTTGAAGATACCTATAAATAATTAGAAGATAGTTCTCTATGCTTCATGTCAGGTAGTGGGAATTTCTAGCATTCACTTACCTGAGGAGCATTATAATGAAGTGCTGTTTTGTGCTTCAGTGGCTTTGTAAGTTCAATACTGGGAAATTCATGAATTGTGTCCATCAAATGGCTTTCACAATTCGAACACCTGCAAGTCTAACTTCTCATTTAATTTATTCAGTGACTAATTCTGACAGATCATAACATTCTTTTAGCTAGAGTTCACCCAAGTTAAATTTGATATGACCACCTGTGCGAAAAACTCACATTTAAACATGAGAATTTTAGCATGTGATTCAGGATGAACTGATGACTTTTAGTATGTGCAGGTGGAACAGCGACACAAATTTGAGCTTCTCTGTTTCACAGCTCTAGGAACACCTAGTTCAGTTACAGGCTAGGTAAATGTCTGTGTGAACCTGGCCCCACAACCACCAAAATACCCCCATTTTCACCTACATCTCAAAAATGTCCATGCTTTTCTAGTTGGTCCAGGGTGTACAAGTGTGATACCCTCATGTCTTGCTTCACTGTTGGGTATATGAAGCTTCTGGTATAATCTCCAGCTCCTCTAACCATATACAGGAAGTAGGAAAAGATGGGCTCAGGAAACCAATAAAGAGACAAGTCTGCATTGCCAGTGAGAGGGCACCAAGATGATAGAATGCAATTCCAAAACCTACACCGACTATCACTATGAGTAAGCTAGATTTCTTGAATATTATACGGCAAGTTATGCTGATTCAGAAGCCTTAGAAAGTAAAACAGTAAAGAATTAATGAATTATTTATTATGATATTACTTTTATGTGATAATGTTTTTGACTGTAATTCTTGTTTTGAAAGTTTTAAAACTTTTTAGTTTTCAAATTAAACTTCACATGTATCTATGACTTACCTGGAACAATCATTTAGTCCAAGATGGATCCTTCCACCCATTCATTCACTTTCTGAACTTGTCTTATTCATTGATTGCTCATGGTCATGGTGATTCAGTGGTTAGCACTGCTGCCTCATGGATGCAACTTCCTGGGCTTAAATTCCATGCCTTGTTGTCTGTGCAGAATTGGAAGTGTTGCCTTGCGTCTTTGTGGCTTTTTGGTCCTGCATCCCTAAAATGAGTATGTTATGTTAATTGGGGATTCTAAACTTGGGCCCTATGGTGTCAGGACAAGCTCGGGCCCTCTGTGACTTAGAGTTTCATAAGCAAGTTTGTGAATGCATGTATACTTATGGGGAAGCTGGAGCAAGAAAAGAATAAACTGTGAACAGGATTTCAGTCCAGCTGAATATTTTACACAAGTTTGTTTTCTCATTATCTTATAACCAAGCTAAAGAAATAGCATTTTATGACAGGCATTGCAAGCAATGTGCTTTCCAGAAGAAGCAAAGTATAAATGGACCTTTAGGGCTTTGTCAGGAGAAATGCCAAAAACATTCTTTGTTTCCAGAGATTTTTAGCAGAAAGAGGGGTAGGGGGGTGAAGCTCCAAACTGATTCGTTTATATTAACCTAAACACTGGTTCTGGTTTTCGCAGTGTAATTATATTAAACTAAGGCAGACACTTTCACATCCTGCAGGACGAGTCTTTGAGCCAAGAGATTTAACCAAGCCCGGTGCCGGAAATAAGACAAAGGGTAGATGACAAAGTATCATTGTAAAGAATTCGAAAACGGTGAGGTACACATGCAGAGCTGGTTAGAGATAATGGAAGTACAAAAATTCGAAAGTCTCAAGAAAAGGATAGTAAAGATTGCATTCACGCAAACAAACGGAAATTATTACTCAGTGAAATAACGGAACAGTGAAAAGAGATCGAATATACTGTTCAGATTTAAACTTTAAGTTGGAGACTTGTAGATCGTCTAATTCATGTTGCCATCAGGGAAAAAAAAGTAGTGTTTCTTCCCAATGAACAGGCATATCTGCGAGAATTAAAATATTTGATGTTTGGTGAAAGTGAAATCCCACAAGAGAAAATTTCAAGCCCCACGAGACAAGAGCTTATGCAAAGAGATATGAAAATGTCCTGCCCACATAACCACGCACACAGTTAAATCATTTCTTATTTGTGTGAATGCTATTGTCAGACACATTTCCTGTAGAGAGAAAGAAAAGATTTTCACTCACGGGCAGTTATATGTTGCGTTGTCACGATGTAATTCCAAACATGGAATCAAAATTCAATGCGATATTGATGAAAAGGTAAAAGCGAAGAGAGATCCAATATATGGACATAGGTGATATGACAGGAGTATGTAGATATTGTTTGGCTTTAAACTTTAAGTCAGAGACTTGTAGATCGTCTAATTTGTGTTGCCATCAGGGAAAAGTAGTGTTTCTTCCCAATGAAGAGGTGGATCCACGATAATTAAAAGATTTGTTGTTTGGTGAAAGTGAAATCCATATAGGCAAGCAACAGAGATGCGAAGTTGCTGGTGCAAAGCGCAGGTGTTTGGCGAGAAGGGGGTGAAGCCCCCTAGTATTAAACTATTAATTACAACACGGCTTATCAATGCGTCTATACTATATTCTTGTCTAGTTGATGCTAATAAATATTTATATGTGAAAAATGATTGCTGTTTCTCTATATATGAATAAATCTATGCAAAATTTATCTTAATTTTTCTCTATACGTGATTTTAATTTTCTATTTAAATAGGCAAACACTGATATGTTGGAGGGTGGCAAATTGAAGCACTGTCCCACCCCGAGTAGAACGAACTCTAGCTACACCACTGGAAAGTGCTGCAAATAACTGCATTCATCTCTGTAGACGTTCTCATACCATTATCTGGAACAGCGTGACATGGATTGTGTACTAAATGATTGTTTAATGCAAGCTAAATATAAAACTGTTATTAGTGTTGTGATTTTTTTGATAATTTAGGGTCAGGTTGGCACTAATTTGGAATTACCAGTACCAATGAACCATACCTGCATGTCTTTGGGAATATGGGTGTTAAATCAAAGTACATGGAGAAAAACTCACACAGACAGAGGAGGGAAGAGCAGACTCAACACAAACAAGGTCCAGGTGTTTTATTCAAACTTAGGATAGTGAATAGTACCGGCATGATACCCTGCATCCTGAATTTCTTTATTTATTCATTGTTTAGGTTTTAATAATCACTTGCACAACATTTGATCAGGCTGACATGATGCCTAGGTGATGCTCTTCTGATACAGTGAGATGAACAGGGCACAAAAAAAATTATCAGCTGCATTTTAATGATCTTAGGTTACTTTCATTATAGGAAATGCCAAAATAGGAACACAAATTTAAATGAAGTTCCAGCTTACTAAGGCTTAATGGTTTATTCAAACCAGCTGTTTAAACCCTTAATGGACTTGGATCTAGGGATGTGTAAAGCATAAGTGAAGACATCTTGTTGTTGACAGCCTGTCTATAACATACGCATAGCCCTCAGCTAAAGGAAGCAAACATCCAAAATACATACAATTCAATAGCTTTCATTAAACCTGTCAAGACTTGATATTACGTAGCAAGTTCAGAAAAATGCCCAATCTAAACCCAACTAGATTAGACCTTATTAACAATGCTGTCTATGCAAACAGAAAAAAATAGAATTTAAAGGGCTCAATGTTTGTTTGCTGGCCAAAAAGGCCTGCCAAGCCCACACATCACGATTCCAAGCTTTGCAAACAATAAATTGTCTTTTGTTGTCTTCTAGTGGAGTACAGCATTATTCTCTTTTTAGGAGAGTTTCCTTTTCGTGTAAAAACAATCTCTGATAAATATCAGGTCTTCTTTGTGACCTACAGATGTTACATGATGACTCACATAACAAATCAAATAATGTTGCAATAGATTTTAAACAAGAAGCTTGGAAGTAAGAGAGTGCTTTAGTCAATTATGTTTAAACTGTAGAAAAACCTTCTTGGAATACAGTTTATCTCAAAAAGGTTCAAGGTTAAAATCATTTGAGAGCAGATGAGAAATACCTCTAATGCTATAATTGGTTGAATATACATACATGAAACACAGATTCCAGCATTAACTGAAACCTGTTAAGGGAAAAAATACTTTGCATTACTGGAATGTTCATCCTTATTTACCTGTATACTATACCAGAAACAATGGGGTACATGTTGTAGCTGCATTTCTAAAATTCACAGTTAGAAAATATCTGTTTCTTTCTGTTCTTTTTTATTTGTATGATCATTTTTTTTTAATGGTACCATGTCTTGCCTTATGAATGCTACTTCACAAGCAAATGTGAGAGAATACTGTTCAGTGTTACAGCATTTCAGAGCTAAAGTAATTGCTCCTATCAAATTCGATCTTTATTTGTCCCACCAGTGTAAGCCAAAATTATTCATTACAAGCTATTATGTTCATTTGCCATTTAAACTCACAAATGATATTCAGTCTCTATTGGCTTCATTGAGGCCAGACTAGGTTTAAAGTGAAAAAAATCAAGGCAAGGACTTTATTCATTTTAATTAACATACCAAAGGAGGTGAACTGAATCCAAAAGATAATTAGACAGAAAGAGAGAGAGAAGACATATAATCTCAAATAAAAACATACATGCTTAAGAGTTTATAATTCCGTTGTTGCCAGGCTGTCAACAACATACTAACTAAATTCAAAATTAATTTAGTTTAGAAATCATTCATTTTTTGGCTTTATCATTATTATTTACTTTGTTAGACAGGAAAACAAAATTATAAATGTAACAAAGCACTACTCCTGGTCCCTACAGCCAACTGTGGCCTTTACCATGAGTGTACATATTCTGAAATGTCTGACCATAATATACTTGTATATATAATCTTACAAAAATCTTGTAATGAGTTGGCTGATGTTAACTGTTTAGAACATAGCAAAAAATCTATACTTCCATCTATCCACCCATCTACAAATCCACTTAATCCAATTCCAGTTAGCAAGCTCAAAAGTGGATGTTTTCTCTAAAGTCAAACCTGTCTCAATCAGCACTGGTAAAGTTTTATAAAGCAATCATTGAAAGCATCCTCACTTTTTACAGAACAGTCTGGAATGACAATGCATCTTCTCACTCAAAACAAACTGCAGCAACTTATTCTGACACTAGAAAGGACTGCAGACCTGAAATCGGACTTCATTAAGGTCCTGTATGCATCAAGGGTCAAGAAACAAGACAGAAATATAAGCAAAGACTACACTCACCCGGGCAACCAACTCTTTAACCAGTCACTAGAGACAAGAACTACTAGACATAAAAACATCTCTAAATTTTAGCTGACTTTCCCACTGCAGTCACTATCTATGGTTAAATAGAGTTTAAACACAGTCTCGGAATCATCTTTCTTTCTTCCTGATTTCTATTCTCCATTCACCCTAATTTTATATAGAACTCATCTGATTTATCAGTGGGCAGGACTGCAACTCTACTTACTACATTGTTTTATACACAGTGGGATGCAAAAGTTTGGGCAACCTTGTTAATAGTCATTATTTTCCTGTATAAATCGTTGGTTGTCACGATAAAAAATGTCAGTTAAATATATCATATAGGAGACACACACAGTGATATTTGAGAAGTGAAATGAAGTTTATTGGATTTGCAGAAAGTGTGCAATAATTGTTCAAACAAAATCAGGCAGGTGCATAAATTTGGGCACCGTTGTCATTTTATTGATTCCAAAACTTTTAGAACTAATTATTGGAACTCAAATTGGCTTGGTAAGCTCAGTGACCCCTGACCTACATACACAGGTGAATCCTATAATGAGAAAGAGTATTTAAGGGGGTCAATTGTAAGTTTCCCTCCTCCTTTAATTTTCTCTGAAGAGTAGCAACATGGGGGTCACAAAACAACTCTCAAATGACCTGAAGACAAAGATTGTTCACCATCATGGTTTAGGGGAAGGATACAGAAAGCTGTCCCAGAGATTTAAGCTGTCTGTTTCCACAGTTAGGAACATATTGAGGAAATGGAAGACCACAGGCTCAGTTCAAGTTAAGGCTCGAAGTGGCAGACCAAGAAAGATTTCGGATAGACAGAAGCGACGAATGGTGAGAACAGTCAGAGTCAACCCACAGACCAGCAGCAAAGACCTACAACATCATCTTGCAGCAGATGGAGTCACTGTGCATCGTTCAACCATTCGCCGCACTTTACACAAGGAGATGCTGTATGCGAGAGTGATGCAGAGGAAGTCTTTTCTCCGCCCACAGCACAAACAGAGCCGCTTGAGGTATGCTCAAGCACATTTGGACAAGCCAGCTTCATTTTGGAATAAGGTGCTGTGGACTGATGAAACTAAAATTGAGTTACTGTATTTGGGCATAATAAGGGGCTTTATGCATGGAGGAAAAAGAACACAGCATTCCAAGAAAAACACCTGCTACCTACAGTAAAATATGGTGGTGGTTCCATCATGCTGTGGGCTGTGTGGCCAGTGCAGGGACTGGGAATCTTGTCAAAGTTGAGGGACGCATGGATTCCACTCAGTATCAGCAGATTCTGGAGACCAATGTCCAGGAATCAGTGACAAAGCTGAAGCTGCGCCGGGGCTGGATCTTTCAACAAGACAACAACCCGAAACACTGCTCAAAATCCACTAAGGCATTCATGCAGAGGAACAAGTACAACGTTCTGGAATGGCCATCTCAGTCCCCAGACCTGAATAGAATTGAAAATCTGTGGTGTGAGTTAAAGAGAGCTGTCCATGCTCGGAAGCCATCAAACCAGAATGAACTAGAGATGTTTTGTAAAGAGGAATGGTACAAAATACCTTCAACCACAATCCAGACTCTCATTGGAACCTACAGGAAGCGTTTAGAGGCTGTAATTTCTGCAAAAGGCGGATCTACTAAATATTGATTTCATTTCTTTTTTGTGGTGCCCAAATTTATGCACCTGCCTGATTTTGTTTGAACAATTATTGCACACTTTCTGTAAATCCAATAAACTTCATTTCACTTCTCAAATATCACTGTGTGTGTCTCCTATATGATATATTTAACTGACATTTTTTATCGTAACCACCAACGATTTATACAGGAAAATAATGACTATTAACAAGGTTGCCCAAACTTTTGCATCCCACTGTAGTTGCATTTACTGTTTATAATGTTGTGATGGTGCCTTGTATTGTATATTGTGCTGTTTTTTAATTATATGTACCTTGTCATGTGTATGGATGTAACACCAGGAGAAATTCCTAGCAACTTTGTTGCCTGGCAATAAAGTTCAAGTAGCTGGAGTCTAACATGATAGCATTGTGGCTGACAATGGTATCAGCATTGGATGGGTCAAGCCCGTACCAAGACACACTCAAAAACATTCATATTCATTTTAGCCATGACAATTTAGACTTAAATATTAACCTTGCATCCAAATTTTCACAATCTGAGAAAACATTTCAGACAGATGTAGGGAAAACATGCAAATCATATATAGGCAATACTAAGACCAGGATTCAAACCAGTCTCTAGGAGTTGCTGTGTATATATTACCCAAGACACAGATAAAACAATAATAAACCAAAAAGTAAATAAATAAAAAGAACAAAAATCTCCTCTATAAATTACTTTTTCAATCAGAATTTCAAAAAAGAATGGAAATCAATCTGTAAAAAACACTGTGCAATTAATTTAAAAATTACAGTATACACTAGTATTTTGACTTAAGGTATCTATAATATGCCTCAGCTAAGAGCTAAACTGCCGACCTGTCAAACTGTACTGAATCAACTATTACACCTGGTCAAACACAACTGTAAGTGGATTATTACTGGACAAGATAACATGGCATACTTAAAAATCTGTTGTGATATCTTAAAATTACACTGCTCACTCGTTGCCATATCTTATTCAATTAAACATATCGAAGTCAACACAAAGGCCTTAAAATAAGAAAAATATTTAACATTCCATATGAGGAACTATTCAAAACCTCTCTAGAATTTGGCAAGAAATTATTAATGTTGTCTTTATATAAGCATGTTATGCCTATTTAGCCCACTAGATGCTTCAATAATTTTGAGGGACAACTGCAGAATGAGTTATCCAATTTCTTACTCTCCAGATGTGTAGGCAATGGGGATGAATTTGATATTAAATATTGTATTACTTATTGTATACTCAAATTTTCTATACCATATGTACTGTAATGTATTATTACAAAACTAATAAAGGACAAAAAAAATAAATTAAAGACAATTCTTTAAGTCTCCCTGGGCGCTGTCATCCCCAGTGCTAGGACTGGACATACTGTGGATTAGACGGAAAGACGCATTTTAAACATTCTGTTTAGAAATTAATGAACTCACAGTGAAGATGGGAACTAAATAACTGAGGGCACTTGAAACACAGGTATTGCTCGATCACCACGGGACACTTAGTTCCCCTTTCTAAAAGCGGCACAAGGTAATGAACACCTGGCTGCGGTGAACTCTGGTAGAAACATTATGTACATTAAAACATACCTATTAGCATTGCTTAAACCTAAAATTAAAACAGATGATGGACACACTTTGCATGGGAATGGATTTCACATTTTGTCTGCAGGAGGGATTGCTGTGTGCTGCTTTGGGGCGGTCGATCCCAAGAGTGAACTCATCCAGTTGTTAATGCGATGTCCAAGCAACAAAGGCGTTACAGAAAAATAACCCGACCTACCAAGTCTAAAGCGGAAGCTGTTGGGGCTCGCAAAATAATCAAAGGAGGAATTGCTCGACTGGGTTGCTTGTTTTAGGCGGTGCTCTGGTTATCACCAGAGTCATCCTGAATGATGTCATGGACCGCTGACAAAAAAGATTTTAACAAAAATTAATTAGTAATCCGGCAATCCCCTAAAATATCAAATGTCACAGCTAGCTCTCTCTCTCTCTCTCATTTGCCATGTTGCTCTCTAAAATATCTTTAATTGTTAAAGTTCCAAGAAGTAAAATATTACAATTTTTGATATCATCATGCATTTCACACTTTTGTTGGATAAATCTTTTTAAAACCCGATATAAAACTGATAATGTTCAAAACAATTTAATAATGAATATGATCACTGATAGAAAAATGCTTACCTAAGAAGAAAACTCTGTGCTCTGCTGCGTATAGCAATCCTGAGTTTTGAAAGCGGACATTTACGTGAAGAATTTGAGACCCTTTAGATCAACATTCCAGGTTTCTAGGCTACTTTTTCCCCCCAAGGATTTTAACTGCCTGGCTTCGTCTCCACTTGTGCAATTCCGCAAAAGAAAAATATATGTCGGCCTCTTGCCAGAGATCCTACCAACTTTTGACCAACTCAAGAAATCAAACTTCGCCCTGGAAGTTTGATTTTCCAATAAGCCGGCGATGCTGCCAACTTACACCTGCTAAATCGCCACGCCTCTAGCCCCACCCTCCGTGTCCTGCTCGCAGAGTCCCTGCACCTGTTCAGCAGCGAAGCCTATCAGGGAGCAAGCTCACAGATTGACAGTCCAACAGCCAATCAATGCAAGAGTTAAACAAATCTGGCGTTTTGGAAGCGACTCTCTTAAATATACAAGTTTCTGTTTCAGCAGGAGAAATGGTTAAGTGTCAGTGTTAGAAAATAAATTGTTCAGTATAATTAAAAGGGTTTTATTTCTTTTTACTGATGTGTTTGTTTAAGCACGTTGCAAATCTCATAACTCAATTTTAAAATCGGGAGATATATTTAGAAAATGTTATTCGCCTTGTTGAGATGTTTACCGAGTAAAAAGTAAAACATCTTTAAAATGAATTAACGCAGCAAGTTATAAAGTATCTGACAGATTTGTTGACGTTAACTTTTCTTCATTGTAGGTGTTTTATACGTATTAGATCTTCGAATTATTTGGATATACACAATGAATTAAGTTATTTTAAATCAGCTTTCATTTTAATATTAATAACATATGCAATTTAGTTCACTGAACAGTTTTAATCATAAAAGCGACTCAGCTGTACAATCATATTAGAATATCATTATGACTCATAGTTTTTTTTTTTTTCGACAAAGTGTTTCACATTGTTTGAAAAGCCTGTTAAGTCTCTCGCCTGCCCTTCCCCAAAGGCCGAGTGCAACACAATACGGGGTTATTAGCGGGAGTGTCTTCGTCCCAAAATAGTAAAATTGAAAATGCGGCTCAGCAAATGTGGCTCATTTAATAAGAAGCAAACAAAAGGAAATATTACATGTAAATTACACGCGAAAATGAACAGCCATAAAAGGTCATATCTCGCGCTGTATAGTGGACAGAAGTAACTATTTAAATAGCCTGAACTGTGCACGTGTACGATATTTAAGCAGTCTACTCGTCGAATTTTAAATGTGCGAGTATCCCGGTAAAACCATTTATGGGGGAGCAAGTCTGGATCCCAGTTTTACATTTGCAATAATATAACGAAAATACTGACTCGCCGATGGCAGTATTACGGGTTGAAATTTGGTTGCAATGCAGTTCTCTGTAGGGATAAAAAAACACAGTAAACTCTGAGGTAAAATTTGACTTGGGTGGAGGATAAGAAGGATCGGCGCAGTACAGGATCGACTCGAAAGGGCAGTTAAGTCAAATGTCAACCCTCCCGATTGGTTTAGCCAACATACACAGTGCAAGAAAAGTGTGAGCCATTATTTGTCTGATAGTCGTCCAAACAGCCGGCCTTTAAAACAAATAAAATAAGGTGTAACTTTGATAAGAGTTGCACGCAAGTTTAGCGAGGACTGAAACACCTCATCTGGCCGGAGTGTGCGCGCGAGCGTCTGAGTGTTACGGAGGTAGTGGTAAGATCTGAGATAAAAAAGACGGGGAACTTGGGAAAGTCGCTTTAACCATGCTACACTCTTAAAAATAATGGTTCATTACTGATATTGTGGTTTCTCGTAGAATCTCTTCATTCTTGGTAGTGGCCTTTGTGCTTTGCGAAATTTTCTAATATATAGAAAGTAGTACTAGGTTGTTGTACCGTGTTAGCCATTATGAATGTAGAGAATTACATCATTGATTACATCTTTCCTGAAGAAGGGGCCTGAGTTGCCTCGAAAGCTTGCATACTGTAATCTTTTTAGTTAGCCAATAAAAGGTGTCATTTTGCTTTGCTTTTCTCTAATATATAGAAAAAAATTGAAATCTTCAATGCATGGAACGCCACCTAGCAGGGCACTTAACAGGTCAAGAAAATCTGGACATAGCCTGTGCTACTATATGCAGAAAGAGTCCTTTTAAAATGATGACCCATTGGCATTTTACAAATCTGTTACCGTCTATTCGTTATTATTTACTGTATGGCGCCTGTTACTGATCTAAATAAGTGGACGGGTGGGTCTTTTGGCTTTGGCATCGCTCTAACGAACCACTCTGGCACCATTATTTTTAAAGATGTAGGTTTTTCGACATCTGTATTAGTCCCAGGAAAGAGGTTGGCTTAGGTTAAAGGAATCTGTGCCTTGCAAATGGCATCGACCATTCAATTCATGGCTGAACTTATTGAGTGACCGAACTTGGATGTAAGCTTCTTAAGTTAATCGCTGCGCCACGGCACAGCAAATAGACAAAGAAAAGGGACTTGAAAACAGAGTGCTGTCTGATTAACCCAAACAAGCGTTCGGGATGAAGCGTTTCACTGAATAGCTCACATTTTTAGCATGTACTGAAACTTCCATTGCAAGAGTTAAAAAAATAACGATCTTTAAAGGCAGTCTGGTCCCTCCTCCTCGGCTTGCTCACTTCATTTGCATGTACTGCACTGAGAAACACAAAAGAGAATGAAAGAAGAAAGTGATACTACCAAAATAAAAAAACCATGACAAAGCATATGAAATGCGATCTGGGTCCATCGATACTGTTCACCTGTAAAGAGCCAGAGATGGCATAGCTTTTTTGTTGTAACAGAAAAGTTCCCAATTATATGAAATTGTGATATTAGTTAAATGCAGCGGAAATTAATGTAAGAATGTGTTTATTTCTTTAAGCTTGTAGGATTAATGTACATTTCTTTTTCTAAGCTAATTTAAAGTAAGCTACATTAGTATTGTTGGAAGTTTGCCATTTCAAAAAGCAGGAACACGCACAATGGGCATCTAAGAAGTGATGTAATTTTGCTGATTACATGTTTATTACATACATCACATCAAAAACGTAGTTCTCCTGTAAAAAAAAAAAACAACGAAAGGCCATACTGCAGGTCAACCAGTGATACAAGGAAACTACTGTAGCTGAACGTTAACTAGAGTGGGTGTCGTCGTGCTCTGAGATGCGACAGCGTCCAATCTGCGGCTCGTTTCTAACCTGCGTCCGTTTGTGCCATGGTACCCGACGATGCGGAACTGAAAACAGCGGACACACCTCGTTTTTTGCTACACTTTATTAACATTCTATCAGAGACCACAGCGGTTTTCCATTTGCTTCAACGGTTAGAGGCTGTGAAGCAGTCCATCTTGGGACGTGTTTATTCTGTATTGACAATTGAAGAAACGTTTCAGCGTCAATAGGTGGTGTTATACAAATCATTAATATATAGGCGGTTTTACTTAAACAAATTGAATTCTTTTGTGCAGTGAATTGGTGGTGGTGAAGTGCGGTTTCACATTCAGAATATGTAAACGTCACCTCGTAAAGGGCGTTAAAGTTATGGATGAATGGATGCAATCCAATAATGGGTTTATTATCAAAGTATTCTGATGTACAGTTAAAATCAATATACTTGCAAAATATGTAACATAATTGAATATATTAGTTATTTACGCATGAAAAAAAAGCTTTTTTAATTGAAATTTTTGCATTTACCAATCACCAATGTAACACGTTCCCCCAATTATAATATAACTAGTTCATCGACATTTTACACTGGACTTTCAGCGCCGTCTCCTTTCCGAACGCATAAACTGAGGTAAAACATTAAAACATTTGTCTGAGCACCGCCAACTCCAGGACTGCCTTTTACCCACATCGAGCAATTTTTAGATGAGCTCGGGCTCCGTTGTTAAGCAGGCTAGAAAATTAATGGACGTGCGTGGCCATTCAATTGATACGCCCGCAGCCTGGCCCTTCTCGGCTTGATCGATTTTTTAAACTTTAAAAAACCCTTCGTCCCGTTCCAACATCGGCACCTTAAATTAACGGATGGATGGATTCTAATATGCATCATCATCAACTTTTTTTCAGCCGCAGACCCCTTTACCAAAAACTTTTAAAACCGTCGACCCCCTAGTCACATGCAACTGTTTTTCATGTCCGCACCTGCTTTGATACGTTCGATAAGATAATGCAGTCATGTTTGTGCTACGTGTATTTTCATTCATTCTTACGTGGGACTCTTTTAATGACACATTTTACCTTTTCTTTCGCAAGTTTGGTATGTAATGTGTTTTCATCAAAAAAGTGTTTTTATTATTTTACTTCTTAATTAGGTACCTATTGGAATCATAGATATTTTGAAGTAACAAACAAATAGCAGCAGTAAGGGGTCTATTTTTGCTGTTGTCGACTCCCACATTTTTTTATTTAAACTATCGACCCCTAGAAAGTTCAAATCGACCCCAGGGCGTCCATATCGACCACTTTGGGAACTATGGATCTAAACTAAACCGTTACAGAAAAAGAATATACGTACCAAATCTGAAATAAGCCCATTGATAACTGGAACCATTCTCTCCCAAGGCCTTCTATTATGAGAATGTTTACAATTTCTCCTCGAAGACAACAACAGCGTTTTTTTCCAGCACACCGATTGAGTTTTGTTAGTCAGCCTCCAGTCAGTGTAAAAACTGTATATTATGTCCTTGGAATTCGAGTAATGGCGTGACGCTTTAGCAAAGTGACTTTTTGCAGTGCATTAACTTCATCAAGCTGGTTAAACCCTAAAAGCATTAAACATAAAATTAATGTATTGCGTACTTACATAACGTGGGCAGATCTGGAGTTTTTCCTTCTTTTATATTATTTCTTTTATTCATGGCCTTTTTTGTGAGAAGGCGTTAGTTCTAGTTTGATTAATATTCAGCAGTTTACTTTCTAGTCATGAACCAAACTTTTTACAAATCACACTGTAAATTGATGCTCGCACTTCTTTTGTTTTTCACTATGTATATTGTTTATTTATTTTTAAAAAGAACATTTGTGATTGTTTTAAAATGGCGCACAGATAAGCACCACTTCTGCCAGGTCACCAGCCAGCATGTGACGTCACCACGGGCTCTTTGACGATGTGCTTACTGACATCAGAAACTTGGGGAATTCCGTGGTTTGATTTAGGGATTTGATTTCCTTTGGAGTATTGCCTGCTGCATAAGATGGGGATCTGAGGCCTCATTTCTAAAACTTTGAAAGGATTTGAGCGAGACAATTTGTGCACACCAACAATAAATAAATAAATACATACATACATAAATAAATAAAATCAGATTTATAAAACCTGCCGTACGGACATTTCTACGCAACGAATCCCGTATACACTGTATATCACAATCACCTTGTAAATGTACGTTCGTGGACACGCCGCCTCAGAACATATGTAATCATGATGCTGCAGACGTTTATGGACTGGTGGAGCATCTTTATGTGTTAAGACCGCGCCACCTGCATTCAAAAGCATCTGCCTGTGCTCACAAATGAGCCTGCAAGATTAGGTGGGACATTATAGTGCCTCTCCTCCATTACTGCTATTACCTGTAATAACACGATTTCTGATACAACAAATATTATAGAACATATGAAAAAATGAAGGTCTTTTAAAACTAATTTACATCAAAATGGGTCATGGGCCTCGGAGACATGATGTTTGTCAGCCTCATCTTGGCATCACATATGACTTGAGCGGTAATGGAATGTAACAGCTTATCTATACTAATAAAAGGCAAAGCCCTCACTGACTCACTGACTGACTGACTGACTGACTGACTCACTCATCACTAATTCTCCAACTTCCCGTGTAGGTCAAGGCTGAAATTTGGCAGGTTCTTTCCTTACAGCTTACTTACAAAAGTTGGGCAGGTTTCATTTCAAAATTCTTAATGAATTCTTAATTCATAATGGTCATAACTGGAACCTATTTTTCTCCATATACTGTAATGGACATTAGCTCGATGGCCGGGGGGCGGAGCTGCGTGTGACATCATCACACCTCCCACGTAATCACGTGAACTGACTGTGACCGCAGTACATAGAAAACAAGGAAGAGCTCCCAAACAGCGCTGAAGAAAAACGGCGAATACTTTATTCGCGAGATACAAGTTTAATGAGAAGACACGAGGTATAAACGAGACTTTGGATCACTTTGTAACGGAGTTAAAATTGCTGTAGCGAGAAACTTTTAAGTGGCGGGTCTTAGCTAACATTAAATAAAGCCGTGGACATCGCAACATCACACAAGAGAGCAGCTCACGTGAACTGACTGAACGCAGTACGAGTGATCCCTTCCATGCATCAAACCTGTTCAAAAAACGCATTACACAATTGACAAGGTGATGGCCTTATATGTCATTCGTTTATAAAACAGCGGAGAAGCTGTGTAAAGGCTGTTTCACAAAAAACCAGTGGAGTGTCTTATATGAGCAGGCAGTCAGCTAAAGAAGGGAATCAATAAATATCTATAATCGTAATAAACGAACAAAAATAACGTACAAAAGCCACGGATTAAATAAAGGAAATGAGTACCTGAACAGTAACGTAAGTCTCAAATAGCTAAACAATAACTATAACAATCGTAATAAACGAACAATAAAACAGTACAGAACCGCGAAGCAAGGAGAAACGACGGCCTTATATGGCGTTCGCTTATAAAGCAGCGGAGAAGCTGTGTGAAGGCAGCTACACAAAAAAACAGCAGAGCGCCACACTCTGAATGTATTCCTAGCATCACCATTATACCCTCTGATCTCCCATTTCAATTCAAATGCCTCAGATTTCCAGTAAGGCTATGCTTTATGCGATGACAATTAATAAGTCTCAGGGACAGACCCTACAAAAGGTTGCCATTGATTTGAGGCAACATTGCTTTCCTCCTGGACAAAACTATACATTGCAGTCTCAAAAGTAATCTTAGTGCACAGCTTGGTCATATTACAACCGGACTGCTGAACTGACAATGTGGTATACAAAGAGATCCTTAACAGATAGTTATTGGTATATTTTCCCTCAGTTTTCTTCTTAATAAAAATTTAAAAGCAGTTCTTCGTCACTGCAAAGCGCGGGGATTTTGCTATATACAGTATATA
>NW_024383578.1:0-6257 GCF_016835505.1 Polypterus senegalus
ACAATTACAAAACAATTACATTGTCAATCATGTTACGTTATTATTAAAATGTTTCCTTTTCTTTTTACTTCTCGCTGCCAATGCAGCTATTTTTTATATATATATATATATATATATATATATATATAAATAGATAGATATGACAATAACACTCATATCAATGACAAAACAATTACATTAACAATCATCTTACGTTATTTTTAAAATGTTTGCTTTTCTTTTCATAACTTCTTTAACACACTACTTCTCCGCTGCGAAGCGCGGTATTCTGCTAGTCTATACTAATTAAAGGCAAAGCCCTCACTCACTGACTCACTCACTGACTCATCACTAATTCTCCAACTTCCCGTGTAGGTAGAAGGCTGAAATTTGGCAGGCTTATTCCTTACAGCTTACTTACAAAAGTTGGGCAGGTTTCATTTCGAAATTCTACGCATAAGGGTCATAACTGGAAGCTATTTTTCCCCATATAATGTAATGGAGTCTTGAGTTGGAGATGGCCGCGGGGGGCGGAGTTTCGTGTGACATCATCACGCCTCCTACGTAAGTACGTAGAGCACAAGGAAGAACTCCAAACAGCGATCAGCACAAAACGCCATTTCACAATTGAGAAGGCAGAAAAACATTATGAAGCAAATGATGCATACAAACATATTCATAAGTACAGCTACTGCGGAAACAAAGCACGGCGTGAACCGTAAGTTTATATTAAATTAAGTTCATAGGCTACCACTAGCGTTTGTAATTTAGTGCCTGCCCATATAAGGCCGTCCATCAGCGGCAATCCAATACAAACACTGCCGGTAAATATTCACGTGTGAAGGACTGTGCTTATGCAGAGGAAGATGAGATGGTCAGGGTGGTGTTTGGCACAAACTCATTGAAACTGCGAGAGAAAGTTTTAAGTGCGGGTCTTAGCTGACATTACGAGATGGCACCAGTACAGCTGGGAACCCGATGCAAGAACACCAAGCGGCTCACGTGAACTGACGCAGTGCACAGACAAAAAGCAACAGTTCCAAAGAGTGCTGAACAAAAACCGAATTACACAATTGAGAAGGCAGCAAAAAAATATGAAGCGTCTTATACATACAATCATATTCATAAGTGCAGCTACTGCGGAAACAAAGCACACGGTGGAAAAAGTGAATGTCCTGCTAAAGGAAGACAGTGTAAAAAAAAAAAACCCGTGCATGCAGTTTGTCACATCACAGATAAAAGGAAGACGAGCTGTTTATTGATGCAGTAAGGAACTAATCAATGAATGAAACCTCTTATCTTTACAATGATTGACAAACACGGAATATAACTTGAACACATCCTACAAATACGAGCCTGATTGAAAGAAATAATGATAATCAAATCCTTGATGACAGCAACATTCAATAACACTCACAAAACAATTACTGTATATTGACAATCATGTTACGTTATTTTTAAAATGTTCCCTTTTCTTTTCATAACTTCTACTTCTCCACTGCGATACACGGGTATATATATATACCCCGATCTACAATACATACTTTAGCATAGACAAGCCACACGCTGTGGCGCAATTGTAGAGTCTTCGCCTCTAACACTGATATTCGAGGTTCGATTCCCAAGAGGGTATGTACGCGTGCTACCCGATTCATTTTACCTTCGCATCTCCTTGGTTTGGGACGTATGAAAAAATATTAGGTTAACGCAGAATCATGTTACGTTATTTTTAAAATGTTCCCTTTCTTAGCACAAGCACAGCTGAGAAGCTTCGATGCATGTACTCCATAACGCGGTAAAAAATAACGCATTTAATCACACTTTCAATTCCAAGCAAACGGGAACTTTTGTCAATGCATGATTTCCTGGTACATCCATTACACTGATGCACACATCACAGCTACAAAAATGTTAGAGTCGGAATAAAGCGCGTTCCTACAACTGATCATTTCGACTTCAGCGAAGCCTTGATAAAAGCATGGTTTTGTGCACACTGAAAAGCAAGCAAAATTAGATGCATTACAGAAAGCGGACTTTGTGGCTCTTACTGGGGATCATTGGACTTCCGTGACCGTTAGTAATTCTAAATACATCTAATTACAAAATGTTCAATGATCACACTGTTTTAGCCTAATGTACAAAATAATTTTGGCTAATGTTACTCAGAGTTTAAAGAGTAAGCTGGTCAAATTACCTTTTATGTTTCTGACTTATTTTTTTAAGAAGAAAAACTGCACTTTATGTTGACATTTTGGTTATTATTATTTAAAGACAATACTATTCTGCAAATGTACTTAAACTACTTAAACTACCACTTTATTTTTAAGTCTACCCAATTTTAACCAGGGATGATATTTTTGTTTCTGTTTTGAATTCAAATGCAGTTTAAAGGCTTTTTTCAGAAATTAAAACAGCTTCAGTTTACAATATTCATGTCCATGTCTGTTATTTGATTCTGTAAGCCCACTAAAACCGTTTTAAATAAAAAAAAAACATTTGCGATTTGGGGCAAATTTACGTGTGCGATTACATACGATTAATCAAGATTAATTCTTACACAGCTTCTAATTAATTGGATTAATTTTTTAATCGAGTCCCACCTAATATATATATATGTAGATATATATATATATGTAGATTTGTATATTTATGTGTATATACAGTATATATGTAGATATGTATATGTTGTATATACAGTATGTATATATATGTGTGTGTATATATACAGTATGTGTATATATGTATATGTATATATATGTTTATATATGTGTCTGTGTGTGTGTATATATATATATATATATATGCCAGCAACACTCATATCAATGACAAAACAATTACATTAACAATCATCTTACGTTATTTTTAAAATGTTTGCTTTTCTTTTTCATAACTTCTTTAACACACTACTTCTCCGCTGCGAAGCGCGGGTATTCTGCTAGTATATATATATTTACACACACACACATAAACATATATATATATATATATACATATACACATATATACATACATATATATCTACATATATACACAAACATATATACACACATATACATACATACACACATATATATACACACAAATACATATATATATATATATATATACATACATACACACACACATATATAAAGATATATATACATATACATACATATCTACATATATACACACACAGCTATTTCGTATCAGTGCAATACGCTGTTTGTTAAAACGGTTGACTCCCGCTCTTACGTGCAATAACAAATCAAATCATTCAGTTGTCTTTGCTCATATGTCATTTTAGAGCTGGACGCCTGGCATCTTTTTTTGGCATGAAGTTCGTTTCTGTTTGGTGTGAGGTTCTGTGTTGTGGAGATTCTCAGGATGGATTGCAGGTGCTCATCAGTGAGGCGACTCCTGTGTGCTGTTTTGTTAGTCTTTATCACTGAGAAGAGCTTCTCACACAGATATGTGCTACCAAACATGCACAAGGTTCGAGCCGCATGTAGACGGACTTTTTTTGTTCTTCAAAGTCACCAAAGCGCCGTGCAAACTCAGTGCGCAATAACTCTAGCTTCGCAATAACTTGCAGCATCAAAGGTAGACTTGATTAACGTGGTAAGTGTTGGCAAGGCAGCTGAAGCGCTGCATTATGGGATCTGTAGTTTATTGTGTTACCAGCGCTTCATATACCCGGCTTTAATAACAATAATACAGTATATAAAATGATCTCGCGGGCGGATATAATTACGCCGGGCGGATGTGGCCTTGCGCCCTTGAGTTTGACACATATGGACTAAATAGAACTTGAAAAGATATATTTTTCAAATGTGATCGCGCAATTCAGATAGAGTTGACGCGACTACAGCCTGCATGCCTCAATAAGTCATCCTCCCCTCGCTCTTACTTTTTTACAGTTCATCTAATGAATACACTGAGTATGGCTTTACCAAAACAATCATTGATGGCGAATAAAGTATCCATTATTCGAGTATGTAGATCGGTATATATATATACATATATATATATACCCGCGTATCGCAGCGAGAAGTAGTGTGTTAAAAAGGTAGAAAAGAAAAGGGAACATTTTAAAATAACGTAATATGACTGTCAATATACAATATTTGTTTTGTGAGTGTTACTGAGTGTTGCTGTCATCAAGGATTTGATTATCATTATTTCTTTCAATCAGGTTCGTATTTGTAGGATGTGTTGTGTTCAAGTTACATTCCGTGTTTGTCAATCGTTGTAAAGATGACAGGTTTCATTCATCGATTTGTTTCTTACTGCATCAATAAACAGCTCGTCTTCTTCTTTATCTGAGACCTGACACACTGCATGCACGGGTTTTTTTTACACTGTCTTCCTTTAGCGGGACATTGACTTTTTCCACCGTGTGCTTTGTTTCCACAGTAGCTGCATTTATTAATATGCTTATCAGATGCTTCATATTTTTTGCTGCCTTTTCAATTGTGTAATTCGGTTTTTGTTCAGCGCTTTTTGGAACTGTTGCCTTTTATCTGTGCACTGCGTCAGTTCACGTGAGCCACTCGGTGTACTTGCATCGAAGGTTCCCAGCTGTGCTGGTGCCATCTCGTGCTATGTCCGTGGCTGTATTTAATGTTACCTTAGTCCTGGCACTTAAAACTTTCTCTCGCAGTTTCGCTGAGTTTGTGCCAAACACCACCCTGACCATCTCATCTTCCTCTCCATAAGCACAGTCCTTCACCCGTGAATATTTACCCGTGGCAGTTTGCTATTGGATTGCCGCTGACGGACGGCCTTATATGGGCAGGCACTAAATTACAAACGCCAGCGCAGCCTGTCTATGAACTTAATTTAAAGTGTAGGTTTACATGCGTGCTTTGTTTCAGTAGCAGAACTCATGAATATGGTTGTATATGTCACTTTCGCTTCGCTTCTTATTGTTTCGCTGCCTTCTCAATTATATAATGCATGTTTTCTTCAGCGCTTTTTGAGGTCTTCCTGGTTTTCTATGTACTGCGTGATTACGTGGGAGGCGTGATGATGTCACACGAAACTCCCCCCCACGACGTTGAAGCTCATCTCCATTACAGTAAATGGAGAAAAACTGCTTCCAGTTATGACCATTACGCGTAGAATTTCGATATAAAACCTGCCCAACTTTTGTAAGGAAGCTGTAAGGAATGAACCTGCCAAATTTCAGCCTTCCACCCACACGGGAAGTTGGAGAATTAGTGATGAGTGAGTGAGTGAGTGAGTGAGTGAGTGAGTGAGTGAGTGAGGGCTTTGCCTTTTATTAGTATAGATTTTTCATGGTATCTTCGCATTATTCATTACTTAGGTAGTGTTTCCCACAATTTACTGGGACGGCATGATGGCAAAGTTATCGACAGTTATTTACAGAATGTGCTTTTATTTCGAATTTACCTGAGTCTGGAGAGAAACCTGGGACCTTTTTGTTGATAATTTCTTTGAATTTTATGGCATAAAAAGACCTTCTTTCTAACTTTTGACTGCCATTTTGGTTTTGCCCTTTTTGTTCTGACAAAAGATAGAATTGTCTCCTAGTTAAAGAACATTGTAGATCTCTGACTATGTATTCTTCTCTGGTCTTTCTTGAAACATTTTAGGTTTGGTTCAGGCATTACTGGGAGGCAGCCGCTAGCAACTGTGTAGTGAATCCTAGCAACATGGTAATTAAATGGTGAAGTGACACACTTGAAATTAAGCGATAAAAGTATTTACACTGATATAGAACTAAATTTTAATACGCAGTGCACATGTATTAACATTACATAGGTTAAAAACTTCCCAAGACTGCAAAGACAGCAACAGGAAAAACTGTATTTAAAAAGAAATAAAAAGTCAACAGGGTGTCCCAGTTGGTAGCAGCTGGAGAGTACGATGTTATGATGGTGATCACGCATGAACCTCTGAGTCCTGAGGCCTGCCTTAGTGAGACCACAGGCTTTACTGTGTTTTCTCCCTATGATCATCACTCCCTGATGTGCTTCAGTTAAATCATTTCTTTTGGGTTCTTGACATTGGTTTCATTTTTTTGCAAGCAGCAGCAGGCCCATGCTAAATTCATTGTACAGGGTAGCCCACGAAAAAGTGGCCCGCCTCAACCGAGATGAGTACATTACGTAAAAACACACCCAATCTCCAGACGTTCCTCAAAAAGAGTTTGTACGATCAAGAAAGGCATTCATTTGTTGTCTCCGGATATGAATGTTAGTGAATGCCATGTGTGTTTAATTTAGTAAGTTTCTTTCTGTTTGTTCACATGTATTACAACCTGGAAAATTCCT